>NW_027256890.1:5003896-5274604 GCF_029215685.1 Pituophis catenifer annectens
ACTGGAGCAGTGGTGAGCCCCTTCTGATCAGCCATTAGAGAAGGCTGTTAAATCAATGATTCCTTTATTAGGAGCACCAGCAGCCCCGGCAAAAAGTTTCTCTCTCAATGCAGGCTAACAAGTCCAGCCCACCAGAAGATGAATAATTGTCTGCCACATCTGTTCATCTCCGCCCCCTGCCTTTTATCCCCAGAGCTAGAGTGGGGCTTCGCTAGCAGCCTTGGCTCTTCCGTCCCAAGGACCGGCGCATAGATTTCCACTGCTCTCCTCTCCTCTGTTTTTCTGTCCCCGTCTCACACACACACACAAACAGATATCCAGGGGTTAAATAAAATTGACAGACAACAAATTCTTTCAATAAGAGGATTGGCAGCAACCCAGTAACTGCTTGCCAAGAACTTTATCCATAAAGGGAGGGGTTGTTCCTCCGACAGATTAAGCCAAACAAGATACACACAGTTCAAGAATTGTCAAGTCCAGTCCGTATTAATTCCAAGGCAGATATCGTTGTTGCAAAGATACAATGTGACTCGCTAGTAGTTTAGTTTTGTCCATCACAGAGCCTGAATGGCCACCACACACCCTTTTATCCCCTGTGTGGTGTGGTCCAGTGACTCACCTTAATCTCTGGCATGCCTCCTTTTCTGCTGCATGTGCTTGTCTCTCCGACGCTGGCGTGGATCCAGCCAAGACTTATCTCCGTCACTGTCTGACTGTGAGGAGATACCTGGCTCCTGGCCAATCTCTCCTCCCTTGGGAGACACCTGAGGCATTGCCAGAGAGGAGGGTCCTGGAGAGGGAGGCCTGGCCAACTCCTCTCCTTCATTTTCGGAGCCTTCTCCCTCCGATAAATCGGCCTCGGGGGTCAGAGTCACAACATCTGTCTTCTGCGCATCTGCGCATCAGGCACTGGACCCAGCTGTTCCTCCTCTTCCTCATCAGCCACCTCCAGACCTGAGGGCTATTGACTCTCCATCTGAGGGCTGATGGATGGCCCAGGCTCTGCCTCTCTCTCTCTCTCTCTCTCTCTGCCAGCTCCATTCCCTCTTCCCCCTTGGAGTTCTCAGGTTGCCCTGATGCTGAACCTGAATCCCACACCTCCTCCTCCTCTGATTTTGCTGCTGGAGGGGCCGGCAGCCAAGAGGCCACAACAGAGGAATTTTCTAACAAGACCCCTGGAAACCTGCAAACAGCAGCTGCGGAGCCTTGCCAAGTACAGTGTGGCATTCGGCAATAATTGCTTAATGTCTAAATCCCGGCGGAACGATTTACCCCCAGAACTTATGTTAATGTCAGCTCGCTGCACTCAGAAAATAAATCTCATCTCAATAGCAGGTTATGTCTTCGGGACATGCAACGTGATTTCCATAATCTGATGAATGGAAAGGAATTACACACAAGGATTTTTATTTTTTTTTAACACCCGATGACCATGTTAGGATGTCATTTTTTATTATTATTGGCAGTTATCAAGGCAGGGCCCAGCCGGAAACGTGAGAAAAATAAAAAACTGGTGGATTCATTTACTACAGTCGTTCATGTTGGTCTTACCGACGTTCGGCGCCATCCGGATTCCACCGTGTGTCACTGCTACAGGCCAGTTAGGCGGTGCAGATAAAAGCAAATTCAATTCTCAATCTGGAGAATGACACCCCCATGTACACTTCTGCAATTTCTTTAATCAATTCGGACGTGAGTGGAATTTTTTTTTTTTAAAGGAAAGGAATGCATTCGCCTGCCCTGTGTCTATTTCATCCGCACAACAACTCCTTGGGAAGGAGGTGTATTTCTCAGGAGGAAGACAAGAATAACCACAATGGAGGGAATCATCATCGACAGGGGCGACCGTGTGCATTGTTTAACCCTTCCAAATCACTCGTAGGGAGATTGGCTCAAAGTGCAGCCAAACGTCGCAAAAAAACCTCCGCTTTCGATCTATTATTTTGGGTAATTTTATTCATGATTTTTGTGTTGTTGTTTTTCTTTTAAAAAAGAGAGATTAAAATATGAATGCAAACTGGTGAGAAAAGAAAAGTGAGAAAAGGAAAAGAAGAAAAGAACCGAAGAGAAAGTTAAAAATGCAAGGAAGGAGATAAAAGAAAAAGTTATCACGGATGATGTTACCTTGTTCGGTAATGAAACGTCTGCATGCAAACAGCCAAACTCTGAGAGCACCAAGGATCCTTCCCCTCCTCCTCCTCCTCCTCCTCCTCCTCCTCCTCCTCCTCCTCCTCCCTCTTCCTTTTTCTCTTCTCTCTCTTTCACTCCCTCACTTTCTTCTAGCATTGATGATCTATTTTGGCAATGAAAGATCTGCAAGAAAATCGCCAAGCTTGGAGAACATAAGGAGCCTTGGTGGCGCAGTGGACTAAAGTGCTGTTAAAGTAGTACTTAGTTGCCAGCTGCCTGCAATTACTGCAAGTTCAAATCTCACCAGGCTCAAGGTTGACTCAGCCTTCCATTCTTCCGAGGTAGGTAAAATGAGGACCCGGTTTGTGGGGGCAATAAGCTGACTTTGTATAAAAAGAACACCACTTAGGGGGGGGCGAAAGCCCTACTAAGCAGGTATATACAAAAGTATGAAGGCTATTGCTTAATGCATTGTAAGCCGCCCTGAGTCTTCGGAGAAGGGCGGCATATAAATCGAACCAATAAATAAATAAATAATAAACACCCAGACTCACGGGCCTCCTCCTCCTCCCCTCCTCCTCTTCTTCTTTCCCTTGTCTCCATTCCACAAACCCTCACTCCCTTCTAGCACTGATGATGTTACCTACTTTGGCAATGAAACATCTGCAAGAAAACAACCAACCAGAGAGCATCGAGGACCCCACAAATGGGGGGGGGGGGGAAGAGAGAGAGAGAGATTAGTAGCTTCCGATCTTCTTTGTAGCAGTGATAAATACAAATTTGCCTCTTTATGATTACAACATAATTCTCTCCTTTCTATCATCTATTTTGCCCAAACCAGAGATTCATTTCCCCCCCCCTTTTTCATGCAAAAAAATCCCCTTTTATTAGGAGTTTTCAGGCATGTCTGCTTTTAATCCAGAAGAGAGGAAGACAACGCATTCAGAGTGACACCTCTTTTCTTGCAGTGTTCCATGGAGGCCCCTTGCTTTAGAAGAAGTGGGTGGACATCAGATGATAAAGTTCAGGTCATTTCCCATTAATCTTTGATTATGATAATGATTATGATGGTGATGATGATGATATCCATTGACCTGGGTCTACCTCTTGATGATTCTATGGACCAGGTCTCTCTACATCTTCCAACCAGGCACTACTTCTTTCTCTTTTTCTCTGCTGTGGTTGATGTAAATCTTTGATGGAGTCCAGCCACGGTCTTCACTGTACAATCAAGATCAAGGGAGGTACTAATACCACTCTATAAAGCCTTAGTAAGACCACACCTACAGTACTACATCCAGTTTTGGTCACCACACTATAAAAAAGATGTTGAGACTCTAGAAAGAGTGCAGAGAACAGCAACCAGGATGATGAGGAGACTGGAGGCTAAAACATACGATGAACGGTTGCAGGAACTGGACATGGCTAGTCTAGTGAAGAGAAGGACCAGGGGAGACATGATAGCAGTCTTCCAATATCTGAGGGGCTGC
This sequence comes from Pituophis catenifer annectens, assembly GCF_029215685.1. Taxonomy (NCBI): domain Eukaryota; kingdom Metazoa; phylum Chordata; class Lepidosauria; order Squamata; family Colubridae; genus Pituophis; species Pituophis catenifer. Next base: position 5,007,517 of record NW_027256890.1, read on the forward strand.
CACAGAGAGGAGGGGATCAAGCTATTTTTCAAGGCACCCAAAGGCCAGACATAATGAACTCTGAGAACAATCAACCAATGGAACAGAAGTTGCCTTCAGAAGTTGTGGGAGCTTCATCCCTGGAAGCTTTCAAGAAGAGACTGGGCTGCCATCTGTCAGAAATGGTGTAGGGTCTCCTGCTTGGGGGGGGGTTGGATTAGATGACCTACAAGGTCCCTTCCAACTCTGTTAATCTGTAATCTTTGGCAGCCTGGTTTCCTTTTACCACAAACTCTTCCAGACACAATCGCTTTCTCCAGTGAGAATACCCTCATTCTACCGTAAACATGTTTCTCTGCTCTGAAGGAGTTCGTACATCTGAATGTAGATTCTGCTTGGAAAACTCTCCTTACTATTGACTGTAGATTTCACACATTGTCCTGGAAATGCCGTACAGTTGGTTTTCCCATTTACAAATTTTTGGAAGATGCAAAGACGGTGTTGATTGAATCCTCAATGGGCTGGGTTGGTTAAGAGAGCTACTTTTCGCCAAAAGAGTTTTTCTTACACCTCTACAATAAACAGTACTTTTGTGACAGGTTGGGCTATTAAATCCGCGACTTGCATCCATCAGCTCATATCCATCTGCTATATTGATTACTTTTAGACATTTCCTTTTGTAGCCATCGGGCTGATAAATGAGCACCAGAGACTCCAGGTTTGAGAAGCTAAGACGAGTTTAGTTAACAGTTTAAAAAAAAAAAAAAAAAACAAAAAAAAAAAACAGGAGTTTTAATATAATGGTACAAATTGGCTGAGAGCCTAAGAATTTTTGGATCAGCAGAAGATCAAAGTAGACAGTCATTGACGTGAAAAACTGTCACAAGAAACTGACATTTCTAATAAGTCCATCAAGGGATATGAACCTGGTTAGAGGACTCCAATGATCTGTTTGGCCACAATAGCTGGTCTTCTACAGCAGGAGTAAAATGAACCTCTTCATAGTCCCGCGTAAATTTCTCTTTCATAAATACACATGCTCCGAACCTTCTTGGGTTCTTCTCATCCAGATGTCCCCTAAGAGTTGAGATTTAGAAACGACAGGGTCTTAAAAGTTACCCTTGGTGTTATCTGGCACTCAGCACCCAACTGTCAGAAACCTTACTGGTCTCTTGGGTGAGAAGATTACTGATGTCCTTTTACAAGTCATGAATATGATTTGGTGGCTACCAAAAAGGTTATTATTAGGTTAGGAGCCGCCATGGCGCAGTGGTTAGAATGCAGAACTGCAGGCTGCTTCTGCTGACTGCCGGCTGCCTGCAATTTGGCTGTTCAAATCGCACCAGGCTCAAGATTAACGCAGCCTTCCATCTTTCCGAGGTCAGTAAAATGAGGGCCCAGATTGTTGGGGGCAAGAGGCTGACTCTGTAAACCACTTAGAGAGGACAGTAAAGCACTGTAAAGTGGTATATAAGTCTAAGTGCTACTGCTATTGCTCTTCCTTCCTTCCTTCCTTCCTTCCTTCCTTCCTTCCTTCCTTCCTTCCTTCTGCAGTGGTTAGAATACAGTATTGCAGGCTAATTCTGCCCACTGTCAGCAGTTCAATCCTGACTGGCTCAAGGTTGACTCAGCCTTCTGTCCTTTCAAGGTTAGTAAAATGGGGACCCAGTTTTTTGGGGGCAACTGTAAACCGCTTAGAGAGGGTGGTAAAGCACTGTAAGGCGAAATATAAGTCTAAGTGCTATTGCTATTGCTATTAAATCTGTCACAATAACTTGCAAATGTCAGTTGGTACCTCCACTTCATTACTCCCCAAAAATAAGATCCTGTCTTATATTTTTTTGAACCCTGAAATAAGCACTAGGCCTTATTGCCATGAGCTCAAAAGCCCGATTGGGCTTATTATCAGGGGATGTCTTATTTTGGGGGAAACAGGGTAATAGTTTTGTGTTTTGACTTTCTTGTACCTCTAGATACAGGCACCCCCCTTGTCCACCAATCCAACGCGTTCCTGTTATTTTGGGGAAACCATCTGTGCCTTCGGAAGGTTCCCATCACACAGCCTCAAAGTGTTGGGATTTTCTCAGGTTGCAAGCGGGCTCACAAAAAACCCCTCCTTGCTTCCCTTTCAGTTCCCAATACCTTCCAAGCATTCCTTTCCCTCCCTCCCTTCATTTCCGTTGTCCAGTTGCGAGTGGAGAGGTGCGTTACAAGTCAGCCTCGACACATGTTCTATTTTTTGCCAAATTGATTTGAATGTCCAGAGTGATCTGACTCACCCATCTGAGTCAATTTTTTTTATTTACGAACGGAATGGGATAGCCTAACAGATTCACCGTTGCTGAGTTGAATGGAGACTTAGCTGCATGCTTTGAGCCAGTGGTGAAATCCAAATCATTTTACTATTGATTCTGTAGGCATGGCTTGGTGGGTGTGGCTTGGTGGGAATGGCAGGGGAAGGATACTGCAAAATCCCGATTCCCTCTCCACTCCTGGGGGAAGGATATTGCAAAATCCCCATTCCCACCCCACTCCAGGGGAAGGATACTGCAAAATCTCCATTCCCACTCCACTCCAGGGGAAGGATACTGCAAAATACCCACTCCCACCCCACTCCAGGGGGAAGGATACTGCAAAATACCCATTCCCTCCCCATTCGAGGGGAAGGATACTGCAAAATATCCATTCCCTCCCCACTCCTGGGGGAAGGATATTGCAAAATCAGTCAAAGGTGGTATTTGCTGGTTCTCTGAACTACTCAAAATCAGAACCTGCTGGATTTCACCCCTGCTTTGAGCCTTCGCTATCTTATTTCAAGGGTGGGGATGCACGCATGTGTGCGAGAACTCCTCTGAGGGTTTCACAAAACCCCAACAAAACTCTCATTTGACACAAGGGTGCTGTCAGACTGGCTACAGCTGACTCCCTAGGAAAGAATTTTGATCACGTGACCATAGGGACGTTGCAAAGTGCAAAAAAATGGCATTAAGTCAATTTTTTTCATTGCCGTTGTAACTTTGAACAGTCGCTAAATGATCTGTTGTAAGTCGAGGACTACTGTTGTGGCCTGTGGGCTGCCGGCCCCTCCAGCAGCCAAATCAGAGGGGGAGGAGGAGTGGTAGGTCAGCATCAAAGCAACCTGAGAGCTCTGAGGGGGAAGAGGGAATGGAGCTGGCAGAGAGAGAGAGAGAGAGAGAGAGAGAGAGAGAGGGAGAGAGAGGGAGAGAGAGAGGCGGAGTCTGGGCTGTCTGTCAGTCCTCAGACGGAGAGTCAACAGCCCCCAGGTCTGGAGGTGGCTGATGAGGAAGAGGAGGAACAGCTGGGACCAGTGCCTGACGTGCGGATGCGCAGAAGGCAGAGGAGAGGAGAGCAGTGGAAATCTATGGGCTGGTCCTTGGGACGAAAGAGCCACTGCTGCTAGCGAGGCCCCATCCTAGCTCTGGGGATAAAAGGCAGGGGTCGGAGATGAATAAGTGTGGCAGTCAACTATTCATCTTCCAGATGGACAGACTTGTTAGCCTGCAAGAGAAGCTTTTTGCCGGGGCTGCCGGCATTCCTAATAAAGGAATCTTTTGAGTTCATGTCACAGGGTTTGCCGTGTTTGGGGAGCTGGGTCAGAACAACTACCTGTACAAATAAATCGGGCCACATGTTTCTTCCTCTTGCAGGAATTATCCGAAGAGGCTGGGTGCCCACTGTATAAATTTACCCAATAAGTAAATAAACCCCCCGTGCTATAAATTCAGCAATAAACATGGGAAAATTCATTTGCAGGCTTTGAAGGGTTTTGGACGCTGATGCTCCAAGATGAAAAAAAAACCCTCCAATGTTTCCCAGAAAAGACCTCGGTTATAATTGCTCTCTCCATTTCTGTAAAACGCAGCATGCATATGAGATAAATCTGATTCAGATTTACAACCTCATAAATACAGACCCAACACAAACCGTCCTGCTTCTGTTTGACCCAGCTCAAAAAAAAAAAAAAAGTTATTTCCAAATGCTGGCTTTATTGACCATAAAGGGTAACTGTTAATGGGGAGGGAGAAAGATTTGAGATTTATGCTGATGGAAACTTTTTCTTTAAAGATATATGTCCGTGGCCAATAAAGCCAGTAGGTCAATCTTGCATTGGACTCTTCTTAATTGCTCGGTGTTAGAGTGCTCCATGTTAGACATGCCATACTTTTCGGAGTATAAGATGTACTTTTTCTCCCCCTCAAAGTGGGTGAAAATTGCAGTGCGTTTTATAGACCGAATGTTGCTGAAGCCCCGCCCACCCACCGGGCCCCACCCTTTGGCTGTTTTCGGGCTTCATGTGTCACATTTCTGACCTCCACACATTGCATTTTCAGCCGGTTCTAGGCGGCGGGGATCGGTGTTGGGGAATGGGCCGCGCCGAACGGGCCACAGCGGCGGCGAACAGGTGGCGGCAAATGAGCCATGGCGAACAGGCGGCAGCGAATGGGCCATGGCGAACAGGCGGCGGCAAATGGATGGTGGCAAATGGGCAAAGGCAGATATTTTTTCTTGTTTTCCTCCCCTAGAAATGTAGGTGGGTCTTATACTCTGGTGCGTCTTATAGTCTGAAAAATACGGTACTCAAATACAGTTCATTCTAGAGAGCCATTTCCTTAATGAGTCAATAGGACAGAGTGTTATTCACTTTTTTAATCTCGTGCTGCTTTTTCCTTAGCCACCATCTGCAACTTCCCCTAAGAAGTAAAACTGGGATCCCGTTTTGTGTCCCCTTTAAAAACAACCACAACCACAACCACAGAACTGGTTAGGCTGTTGTCTCATTTGTACTGATAGATTGTACCACGGGACTCTTGCTGACTCCGTGATAGTGAAGGGCTTTTAATTCCAATTTCTTCTTTTTTTAAAAAAAATAAAAAAATGCTTCACTCTTCAAGAAATAAAAGGTTCATCACTAAGGCAGAAATGGCTGTCGATGAAATTGGGCTGCCTGAAATGAAGAAGGTGGACATCTGTTGTGGCCTGTCAGCGGCCTGTGCAGTTAGTAGCTGATTCTGACAGCAAGGAGACTGGTGTCGTGCTTGCACTAGCAGCCTGTGTAGCTGGCACTCGAGTTGGACAATGAGGAGGCTGGAGAAGATGTGGTGCCAGAGGCGGGGATTCAGCCAGGGCCTTCAGAACCTCCAGAAGCTCCCATAAGTGAAGAGGACGAAGAGGAGGAGCCTCTTCTCGATGCCCGAGCGCGCAGAGCTGCCAAAAGGCAGGAGTGGCTCCTCAGGAGGAGGTCTCCTCGAGAGTAAGGCTTGGGGCTAATTGGCCACTCCCCTAGCCTATTTAAGGAAGGACGACGACTGATGCAATTTGCAGGAAACAACTTTGTTCATATTCCTTCACGTCTTGATTCCAGAAACGTTTGATTCGGCTCTTGTTTATCTCTTGTCAGTTTTCCTGCAAATTGCTTCTGGGCATTCTGCCAACCACAGTAAGATTACAGTTATCTGAAATACTGTGCCTCAGAATTGAGTTATTATTCTTTGGATTCTTGTCGGCTGTTAATGAAGTTAAATTAACAGCCCTTGTTCAGAAAAGACTGATTTAAACTGTACTTGTGTTCGAACAACAACTAAGAAAGCTCATTAGTAGTCCTTAATTAGTAAACTAAGGTTTGTATGGACTTTTTGTGTGCTGCGTTCTTTGGGGTTCGTAGAGGGGGCAGAACAACATCCGTGCTAATGTTGTGTGGGGGAGGGGCAGCTTGGTGCTCCCTGAGCTTGGTAGTTTTCTTGCAGACGTTTTGTTACCAAGCTAGGTAACTGTTGTGGTCCGCCAGCAGCCTGTGGAACTGGCAGCAGAATCGGACAGAGAGGAGGCTGGGGAAGAACATGTGCTAGTCCTGGAGTCTGGGGAAGGCCCAGACAAGGGCTCTGCATCGGAGGCAGAGATGGGGCCAGGGCCATCTGGGAGTTATGCACAGACTCCGGAGCCTCCAGAGTCTGATATCAGAGAGGCAGAAGAACAGGAGGAGCCTGTTCCTAGTGCACGCATGCGCAGAGCTGCCAGAAGGCAAGAACAATTAAAACTAAAGGGACGACTCGGGAGTAAGGCCTGGAAATGATTGGCCCCTCCCATAAGGCTTAAAAGAAGAGCAAAGGCACGTGGGTCCTTTGCAGGAAATCAACGTTGTTAATTCTGTTCCCAGTTGGCATCTCTGTTTGATTCTGGACTCCGTGTGGCTTTGCCAAGTAGGTCTTTGGCAGAGTGTCAAGGTGTGATCATCCCGAAGGACTTCTCCCAAAGGACTTTTTATAACTAATTGGAACTCAGCTGTGAATGAACGTAATTCACAGCTGTTGCAATAAAAGAGGTTTTTGGGACTACTCGTGTGTTTTAATGACTCAGGAAGCCTAGGGGACAACAGTGACATCATCAGTGCAAGAAGGGAGTGGGGTTTAATGGAGGAGGAGGAGGAGTCTTTGAGTTTGGTGCTTTTCTTGCAGAAGTTTCATGACTCAACTAGGGAACAATAACTGTGCTATAAGGAAGTTTTGATAGAAGATAATATTTGCAGTTCGGGGTTGAACTGTGGGGTCTTTTTTGCTCCCTCAGCTTGGCTGTTTGCCTGCAGACATTTTGTGACCCAACGAGGTAACATCATCAGTGTTAGACGGGAGTTTGCAGGGAGGAGGAGGAGGAGGAGGACTATGGGATCCTTGGTGCTCTCTGAGCTTGGTAATTTTCTTGCAGATATTTCATTACCAAACTAGGTAACACCATCAGTGAAAGAAGGGAGTGGGGTTTAGAGGAGGAGGAGGAGGAGGAGGAGGAGGAAGGAAGGAAGGAAGGAAGGAAGGAAGGAAGGAAGGAAGGAAGGAAGGAAGGAAGGAAGGAAGGAAGGAAGGAAGGAAGGATATCCAGGGGAAAGGATATTGCAAAACCCCCATTCCCTCCACACTCCTGGTAGGGAGATAGGGAAGTCTCAAACTGGTAGGGAAAGTAAGTGGATACCACCCGTGTAAGTGAGGTTTAAGCATTAGCAGAGGCACACTCTCCTTAAATGAGGAGTTGTTTGTTTGTTTCCCCCCTGACTCTCTTTAAAAAAAAAAGAAAAGAAGTTATTTTTCTAAAAAAAAAAAAAAGCCATTTTTCTCTCTTAGCCTTGAATAGCCAAGCAATTTTCTATCAACGTAAAAGACCCAGGGGAGACGGAAAAAAAGCCCAAGCAAAACAAACAGAACACTTCATCAAGGACACCAGAAATTGCAATCAACAGGTACCGGCCTGCAAACATTTAAACAAATCACTTCATCAGTTGTGGTGCATTGTGTAGCAGAAGCGCGGGAGAATTCTTATGTAAAGGCCAAGGGGCTGGCAGATGGCGAGGCCGGTGTGCAGATACGAGGGGCGTTTTTTGCCTGATTGAGAAACTCACTGGAGTCGCATACACATTACGGGGATTAGACAAGCCATGGATGAGTAATTAAGAGCGCCACTGAGCCAGTGTCAGCTTAGCTGGTGAGCCGTTACTCAAGAAACAGTTGCATATTGCTAATGTTTTGTGCCACGTGGAACTCTGCGATAGAAGGGAATATTTGTAGTTCGGAGTTGTGCTCGCTGAGCTTGGTGGTTTTCTTGCAGACGTTTCATGACTCAACTAGGTAGCATTATCAGTGCTAGAAGGAGGGGAATTTGCAGGGAGGAGGAGGAGAGCTGTGGGATCCTTGGTGCTCTCTGAGTTGGTGGTTTTCTTGTAGATGTTTCATTGCCCAACTAGGGAACATCATCACTGCTATCAGGAAGGCGGTTTGCAGAGAGGAGGAGGAGCAAGAGGAGGAGCTGGAGGTGCAGGAGGAGGAGGATTGTGGGATCCTTGGTGCTCTGAGCTTGGCTGTTTGCTTGCCGGCATTTCATTACCCAGCTAGACAACATCATCAGTGCACTCTGAGAGTTGCTAAGGGGAAGCTGTCTTAGTGCTCTGTCTCCCAACCAGACTAAATGTGAGGTAGTGTGAGGTTTGTTCCCTGTTTATATGTATACAGAAGCTTGTCCTGCTAGTGGTGGTGGTGGTGGGAGTTTGAGGTTCGGCCATCAATAGTCAGTTTGGGATAACCACATTTACACACCATTCAAAGTACAAAAAAAAAAAAAAAAAAAACACCCCAAGGAAGCAATAGGAGCAGAACCAGCAGCCTGCAGCGGGATAAGTATGTAATTCGTGCATAAATATGCAGCCTCGTGCACACCTTTCAGTTTGAGGCATGTGCGCGCGTGCAGTTTGGGCACTCGGTGTCTAAAAGGGGTTGGGGACCCCTGCCCTAATCAATGAATGACCAAGAGGAAAGCCACAACCCCTCCGACAGAGATGACCCTTAGGGAACAAACAGGAGAAGAGGGGACATAGCCCACAGCTGCATAATGGCTCGAGAAAGAAACTCAGAAAGGATCCTCCATAACTTATCAGGCTGCACAAAAGAGATTTGTGCTTTCAGATGTGCCAGATTCCATTCATGCAGTCTTACAACAAAGCAGAATTAGTTCACCGAGTCGTATTTCCTGGTTCTGGTCTGCCTAGGAAGGTTAGACATCGGGAAAGATAAAGGTGGAAAGGAAAGAAGCTGTCCGAGAATCCAGCTTTTCCAAAAAAACCTGCCGATTTGTGCTCTGTTTTGTCAATAAGGAGGAAGATTTGCAGTCTGCGAGAACTTACTCGCTGCTCTAAATCCTCTCCGAGCTACCCAAATTGGCTCCTGAGATAAAAAGTCTGCTGGAGTTTGATACATTTATCAGGGCAAATAATGTCTCTTGGAATGCCAGCTATTCTTCAAGGCTCTTTCAACACCAGATCAGGAAAGCCGAGAGGGACAGCAATGAATCACTTACCTATCGACACCAATGGCTTCAGATAATTATCAGCCTCTTATTGTCTGTGCAGTGCACTGAAACAATAGTTGTCCCTGTGATTTAATTTCTGGAACTGGCAGCTGGCTCCTCGTACTCCACTCCCCCTCCCTACACACCGCTCAAGGAAGTAATAAGACATTGTTTTTATGCCTAGTGTGGTGCACACAACAGTCACACCCTGACAGGTTCCCAAAGTGAAGCATTGTTCTTTCATTTGGCTAAATACACTGGGTGAATCGTGCCTTATTATATCAAACATAATCCATTCCCGCTTGGATGAATGAGCAGCCAAGGGAGAAGAGAGGGCGGGAAATGTTGATGGTCGTCAAAGCTTGTGGTTAGGAAAACCACGAAAACCTTTGTCCCCAGCTGCAGAGGCTTGACAAAGCTGACTGTCAGCACTCCATAAGGAAGAGAAGAGGATGCTTGACTCTTCACCTACTTATTTTCCCTGAAGATATTATCCCCTAGGAGATGGGATGGGAGTGGGGACATTCCTGGGAGCTGAAGTAGTAGATATGGGGAGAGTGGCTTGGAAGATGGCCAATGAGATGCAGAGAATTGGGGAACGGAAAGGAAGGGTTTGGGGTCAGAAGGTCAGTGCTGACTACGATGGAGTCGGGGACAGATTGTTGTGCTCAATACATGAAAGATTTCATCAAAGACTATTTGTTTGGAAATGCAATTTATTTGAGACGACATTGTAACCTGACACTGACATGTGTACGCCTTGTTGCTAATGTAACAAGGAGATGTGATGTAATGTAATCAGGGGTGAAATCTAAAATTTTTCCCATTCCCTGTGGGCATGGCTTGGTGGGGGAGGTGTCCTGTGACTGAGTGGGCATGGCCAACTCGATGTCATTCACAGCCACGCCCACTCAGTCACAAGACCCCCTCCCACCAAGTGATGCCCACAAAACCTGGTAGGAAAACTTTTTAAATTTCTATTCTGCCGGCGTGTCCTTACCTTTCTCCCGCAGCTCCACCCACCCGCCCCATTCCCCGGAGTCGGGGAATGCACCATTCCCCGACTCCTACTGCTCACCTTTCTCCTGTGGCTGGCTGTCAGGGAAGGCAAGCGGCCAAAAATTACCGGAATCACTCACTCTCCTTCTTGAATGAGCCGCTCTGGTCCATGCGCCAGCTGCGCAAGCGCACACCCAACCTGCCGCTGATGAGTGAATTAAATAAATGGTGTGTGCTTGGGCAGCCGGTGCATGGACCAGAACGGCTCATTCAAGAAGGAGAGTGAGCGACTCCGGTAACTTTCGGCCGCTTGCCTTCCCTGACAGCCAGCCGCGGGAGAAAGGTGAGCAGTAGGAGTCGGGGAATAGTGCATTCCCCGATTCCGGGGAATGGGGCGGGTGGGCAGAGCCACATGGCAAAGGGGGAGCAGGCAGCAGCTCTGCAGCAAGGCCGGAGTCGGGGAATAGTGCATTCCCCGATTCCGGGGAATGGGACGGATGGGCAGGTGGGTGGAGCCTCCAGCTGCCATTGCTACCGGTTCTCCGAACCACCAGCCATCATCACTATCTACTCGCCTGAGCCGGTCCGAACCGGGAGCATTTCACCCCTGAATGTAATGTAGGAGAAGAGCAGGCACAGCTGGGGGTAGAATTAAGCGAGTCATCAGCCTAGAGTCGTTGCGTTCCCACAAATTGTGAATTCCACTGACCCTTATGTAGTGCTAATTCAGATTTTGAACTTTCGATGACTAGATCAGCAGTCCCCAAATTTTCCAGCTTGGTGGTCCGGCCCAACCAGTGGGGTGTGTGTGTGTGTGTGTGTGTGTGTGTGTGTGTGTATGTGTGTGTGTGTTACAAGCACATAGCTCCATTTGTGCGAGTAGTACGTGCGTGCACTCTCCACTCACAAGAATGGAGCTTCGTGCGCAAGGGAAGGATGCGTGAACAGAGGGCATTTGTGCTCTTGTGTGGAGAGCACACACACAAAGCTTCATTGGCATGACTGGAGCTTTGTGCATGAGCACAAACCCTCCCTCGTGTGAATGGAATTTCACACGCATGTGCTTCCCCATTTCTCCCACGGCCCAGTTTCGAACAAGCCGTGGCCTGATAGTGGGCCGTGGGCCACAGGTTGAGAACCCCTGGACTAGATAGAAGAGGGAGACATCTGTTAAGTGAGTTTTGTCCCAATTTTACGACCTTTCTTGCCACAGTTGTTAAGTGAATCCCTGCAGCTGACAAGTTAGTAACCCGGTTGTTAAGTGGATCTGGCTTCCCCACTGACTTTGCTTGTCCAAAGGTCGCAAAAGGGGAATCACCTGACCCCGGGACACAGCAACGGTCGTAAGTATGAAAGAGTTACCAAACATCTGAATGTTGATCACTTCATTGTGGGGCTGCAGCAAAGGTTGTAACTTTGAAAAAACAATGGTCGTCAGTCACGTTTTTCACAGCCGTTGTAACTTTGAATGGTCACTAAACAAATCATTGCAAGCAGTGGTAAAGTCCAGATTTTTTTTACTACTGGTTCTGTCGGCGTGGCTTGGTGGGCGTGGCAGGGGAAGGATACTGCAAAATCCCCATTCCCTCCCCACTCCTGGGGGAAAGATACTGCAAAACACACATTCCCATCCCACTCCTGGGGGAAGGATGCTGCAAAATCTCCATTCCCACCCAACTCCTGGGGGAAGGATGCTGCAAAATCCCCATTCCCACCCCACTCCTGGGGGAAAGATACTGCAAAATCCCCATTCCCATCCCACTCCTGGGGGAAGGATGCTGCAAAACACACATTCCCTCCCCACTCCTGGGGGAAAGATACTGCAAAACACACATTCCCTCCCCACTGCTGGGGGAAAGATACTGCAAAATCTCCATTCCCACCCAACTCCTGGAGGAAGGATGTTGCAAAACCCCCATTCCCACCCCACTCCTGGGGGAAGGATACGGCAAAATCCCCATTCCCACCCCACTCTGGGACGAGCCAGAGGTGGTATTTGCAGGTTCTCCAAACTACTCAAAATTTCCGCTACCGGTTCACCAGAACCTGTCAGAACCTGCTGGATTTTACCCCTGATTGCAAGGACACCCTGTATTTATGACCCGTTGCAACGTCCCAGGATCAGATGATCACAATGTTCGACCTTTCCAGCCTAGTGATTCGCTTAACAGAAATGGCAAAAAGTTTAGTTTAGTTTACTTTATTGTCACTGCACCTTGTACAATGAAATTAAATACCATCTTCAGTGTACATTATAATGACAGTGTTTCCCCAAAAATAAGACCTGGTCTTAATATTAATTTTTGCTCCAAAAGATGCATTAGGGCTTATTTTCTGGTTAGGTCTTATTTTGGGGGAAATGCAGTACTAAATACACCTGTTTGGCTGACAATCTTAACTGGGGCTTATTTTTAGGATAGGGCTTATATTACGAGCATCCTGAAAAATCATGCTAGCGCTTATTTTCCGGTTGGGTCTTATTTTCGGGGAAAACAGGGTATAAAAATAAAACACAAACACACATCCTTCACATTCTTAAACCAGTGATGGCTAACCTATGGCACGCATGCCACAGGTGGCACGCAAAGCCATTTCTGCGGGCACATGAATCGTCATCCTAGATCAGCTCCATCATGCATGTGTGTGTGCCTCCCACTGGCCACCTGATTTTTGGGTCTCTGCCGCGCATGCAGGAGATGCACGCGCATGCCCATGCTGCCCTGCCCCTCCCAGAAGTTTCCATGTGGCCCTTTTTGGATGCCAGGTAAGTACAGGGCTTGCCTGGAGGCTCTGGGAGGGCAAAAAATGGGCCTAACGGGCCTACTGGAAGTCCGGAAATGGGCCGGTTCTGGCCTCTGAAGCCTTTAGGGAGGCCTGCTATGCCCAAAATGGGGCGCGGGGGGGGTCGTGCATACATGCACGAGGGAACGCAGGGGTACAGGCATGGGGTGGGGAAGTGCGGGGGTCACACGTACATGTGCAGGGGGGCAGGACGCACGGGGGGCATTGCATTATGGGTATGGGCACACGCGCACCTAACCCCCGCGCTTCCCCCCCCCGCTTTTGGCATGCGATGGCAAAAAGGCTTGCCATCACTGTTATATAAAATTGAGCTGAAAACCGATATTGCATTAATATTGCACTATGCAGTAGAATTCAAAAAGGTTGCAAAATTGAACACGCCTCACTCTTAAATACCACCGTAGCAATGGCAATTCTGGTTCCAACTCCGTAAGTTGGAGTTGGAATCTGGTGACACAGCAGACTAATAGCCTGTTATTATCATTCAGCTGCCTGCAATTACTGCAAGTTCGAATCTCGCCAGGCTCAAGGTTGACTCAGCCTTCCATCCTTTCTAAGGTAGGTTAAATGAGGACCCAGTTTGTGGGGGCAATAAGCTGACTTTGTATAAAATATACAAAAGTATGAAGGCTATTGCTTAACGCATTGTAAGCCGCCCTGAGTCTCCGGAGAAGGGCGGCATATAAATCAAATTAAAAAAAAAAAAAAGAAGTTGAGGATTACCTGTTGTTCAAAAAAACCCACCCACCCCCGCCTCCGAAAGTTTAAGGAAGCTGCCGTACCGCAACTGATTGTATGTAGTATTTCTCCAAAGAGAAATGGAGCGTGATTCAATTCTCTTGTAGCTACACAACAAAGATATTCTCATCCGCCTTAAACCTTCCTTGTCAATGATCTCTTTTAAAGAGTTGTGTTATTCCTTTTTTCCCCCCTCAAATCAAAGAGCATGTTACAAAAAAAAATAAAAAAATAAAACCACCCTCTTTAAGTCCTCTTAAAATCCTTTGGGAAGGATGTGCCCAAGAAATGAGTCACCGCAGGAGGTTTAGATGGATGGATAGAGATCTTTTTTCTAGGATGCTCACCAAAGGATAGAACAGCTGGAAATAAAATGTCATATACTCTCCTACAAAGGAAAACCAGACAGCTCTCTATTTTTTAAAAACATTGTAGATGCTATCTTTGTCGACTCCAAGCAAAAGCTGGAGAAAAATCCAACGTGGTCTCCAACGAAGCGTTGTCAGAGCCAGGGGTGGGCTGTTGGGGGTTCGCAGAGGTTCAGGAGAACCTCTAGCTAAGATTCTGTGCAGTTCGGAGAACCCCCAAATCCCACTCCTGGCTGGCCCCACCCACTCTGCCCTGCCCCTCCCAGGAGTCCCCACGTGGCACGTTTTGGATGCAGGTAAGTGCAGGGCGCGCGCGGAGGCTCGGGGAGTGTGAAAATCAGGCCTACCAGAAGTTCAGGAAGGCCAGAAACAGTCCCATTTCTGGCCTCCAACGGGCCTCTGGAGTCTGGGGAGGCTGTTTTCACTCTCCCGGAGGCTCGAGAAAAACCTCCGGAGCCCGGGGAGGGCAAAAATGCCACCAACCCCCTCCGCCGTGGTGCAGGAGGTCGACTAGGCCATGCCCACCATGGCCACGCCCACCCAGCAACCTCCAGTCCCCTAATCCTCTTTGTTGCTCTTCTCTGCACTCTTTCTAGAGTCTAGAACGAGTGAGTGCCGAGTGCCGTCGGTCAGGCAGTGTCGACTGGTGACCCCTAGGGGGAGAGTCTTCTCTGTGGGGGCACCTGCCCTCTGGAACGAATTGCCCTCGGAGATTCGGAGGATCCCAGACCTACACACCTTCCGCCGTGCCCTCAAGACTCTGCTGTTCCAACAAGCCGGGCTGGCCTAATTCCAATTCTTTTCAACCTTTAATCTTTAATTTTAATTTTTAACTCTTGAGGTTTAGAAATGGGTTTTATTCTTTAATATATATTTTAAATTGTTATTAATTTTTCTATTTGTGTGTTCTTATTCTGGCTGTACACCGACCTGAGTCCTTCGGGAGAACGGCGGTATATAAATTGAAATAAATAATAAATAATAAATAAAATAAATAACATCTTTTTTACACCATGGCGACCAAAACTGGATGCAGTATTCCACGTGTGGCCTTACCAAGGCCTTATAAAGTGGTATTAACCCTTCACGTGATCTTGATTCTATCCCTCTGTTGATGCAGCCTAGAACTGTGTTGGCTTTTTTGGCAGCTGCTGCACACGGCTGGCTCCTATTTAAATGGTTGTCCACTAGGACTCCAAGATCCCTCTCACAGTTACTACTATTGAGCAAGGTACCACATATACTGTACCTGTAACTGTAGCATTTTTATGCTCAATTGCACTGGTGGCTGGCGGAGTCTCATGAAAACTGAAAATAAGCAACCAAAATAAGTAGTCTAGGATAACTAAGAAGGAAGTCCCATCCAACTCAATGGAATTCTATACGATTCTCATCTTCTTGGAAGATTAGATCCAGGCTGATGCTTCTGTAGGCCTTCCATAAAGCTAACAATGAGATCTACTTCTGGGCACCAACGATGGCTTCCATCAGCATTCAGTCCAAGATTAAAACAAACGGGGTCCAATAACCTTCTCTTGGAAGTTACATCTTCTTGATGATTTCCTCATTGTGCCATGAAAGCCCCTGGAGGTCCCCAATGAGTTCATCATTTATGGTGGAGAAGGAAGCCGTTGATGGGCCTCCATCCCACGTCTTCTCCTTTTGGCCCTAGGATCGGATAAGGCATCTTCTAGAGTTCTCTTTCATCCTTTATTTTTTTCATGGCTCTTCTGGCTCCTTTTCAGATGAAGGCTGAAAAGGTCGAAGCCAAGAAACTTGAGATGTCCCTAGGGGCAGTCCGCTCTTTGAAACTCATCACTACCTCTTCATTTGACAAAGGGATCCCAACTTACAATGGGCTTAATTGGTAGCCCAGAGGAAAGGGTCTATTTATAGAAGATCAAAGCTAAGATCTCCCAAAGAAGGAAGTGAGGGGAACATCAATCAGCCAAGCAGCTGAAACCGGCCACTTGTGTATCATTATTTATATCTTTGCGGGATTCCTTGAATCTCTTCCCCAAAAAACATGTGCTAACAATTCACCTCTGCAGGATCTGCTTCCTGCTGGTCCCCCCCAAAACAAACTGATTGTCAGGTTTCGATGTCGTCTCAAATAAAATAAATTGCATTTCCAACCACTAGTCTTTGAAGAAATCTTTCATTTTATTAAGCACGACAACCTGTCCCCGATTGTGGCGTAGCCAACACTGACTTCCTGACCCCAAACCTTCCCTTTCCGTTCCCCAATTCTCTGCGTCTCATTGGCCCTCTTCCAAATCATTGTCCCCATATCTATTACTTCAGCTCACAGGAATGTCCCCCCTCCCACCCCATCTCCTAGGGGATATTATCTT
The DNA here is from genome assembly GCF_029215685.1 of Pituophis catenifer annectens. Lineage (NCBI taxonomy): Eukaryota > Metazoa > Chordata > Lepidosauria > Squamata > Colubridae > Pituophis > Pituophis catenifer. Next base: position 5,023,601 of record NW_027256890.1, read on the forward strand.
CAGGGAAAATAAGTAGGTGAAATGTCAAGCGTCCTCTTGCCAGCTGCCCCCTCTTCTCCTCCTTATGTCAGTACTAGAGTAAATGCAGGTTGAAGTGCTGACACTGATGTGACAGAAATAATGATTAGGCAGGCTAAAAAAAACCCCTACCAAAATCAGAGCTGGAGCTACAAATACAGGTAGTTCTCGACTTAAAACAATTTGTTTAGTGACCGTTCAAAGTTACAGCAGCACTGAAACATGATTTATGACTATTTGTTCACAGTTACGACCTTTGCAACATCCCCTGGATCACATGATTGTCAGGGTTCCGAGGGATGCCCTAATTAAATCATGAGCCTCGAGCCAAGCTTCAAAAGAAAACCAGTGATTTATTAGGAGCTTCATGTCGGCACATTCCCAAGTGAAGCCAGCTCTGACCCTACGTAATTTAAGCCCCAATTATGACTCTGTTTCCCCCCTCCACACAGGGTGTGTCATCAATCATGTTCGCCAATGGAGCAATTTCTCGGGTTGTATAGGTCACTCCCCTCCGGCTGCTGTAAGTAACCCTGAGATACAGCCTTGAGAGAGATAAACATGGAATGTGCATCTGTCTTTGGCTGCTCTACCGTTTCGTCAGTTTCCCATCTCCCCTGGCCTATGGCAACTTGAGAGCAGGCCAGGGATGCTTTGCGAGTTGACATTGATCAAAATTCAGAGGCTTGGCAACTGGTTCATATTTATGACTGTTGCCGTATCCCAGGGTCACATGATCCCCTTTTGCGACCTTCTGACAAGCAAAGTCAATGGGGGAAGCCAGGTTCATTTAACAACCGGGATACTAACTTATTAACTGAGTGGTGCGGTGGCCTAGAGGCGGAGCTCTCGCCTCACAATCAGGAGGCTGTGAGTTCGATCCGAGCTAGAGGCAGATATTTCTCTCTCTGGGTACATTGAGAATATATCTGCTGAAAAAAACCTCCGCATTGGTGACAAGAAGGGCATCTGGCCAGTAAACACTTAGCTCCATTCAGTTGCCCAAGACTCCATCGCGCAAGGGATTACGGGGTCATTAAAAGAAGATAATGATACTAACTTATCAACTGCAGTGATTCATTTAATGACTGTGGCAAGAAAATGGAGCACTTAATCACTCGACAAATGTCTCACTTATTAACACAAATTTTGGGCTCAATTGTAGTTGTAAATTGAGGGTTGCTTGTAGATTTATTTGCCTTTTTAATTTTTTAAAAGGTTTTTAAAGGTAGACTGACCAAGCTCCATTCCTGAGCTGAGTGCCTTTTTAATGTTAGGATCAAAACACAGGCAAAGCTAAAAAATTTTCTATCCCTTCTATCCCTTCGGGCTTTATTTATGCAGAAACCTTTAAGCCTATAAAAAGTTCCAGCGTGTTAGAGCATGACTGCCTCTGTTCTCCTCGGCGACCCAAATAACTGGTAAACGTAATCAGATTAGGCTGAACAGAATTTTTAATCTTAATTTCGCCATTTCTCGGATGGGCAATGGAAAAGAATTGGGAAGGTTTCAAACGCATTTCACTGGGAAGGCACAAAAGATTCTTCGTGACAGTCTTTGAAGAGGTATATAGAATAGAATAGAATAGAATAGAATAGAATAGAATAGAATAGAATAGAATAGAATAGAATAGAATAGGAATAGGAATAGGAATAGGAATAGGAATATGGAATGGAATGGAATGGAATGGAATGGAATGGAATGGAATGGAATAGAATAGAATTTAGAATGGAATGGAATGGAATGGAATGGAACGGAACGGAACGGAACAGAACAGAACAGAACAGAACAGAACAGAACAGAACAGAACAGAATAGGAATATGGAATGGAATGGAATGGAATGGAATGGAATGGAATAGAATAGAATAGAATAGAATAGAATAGAATAGAATAGAATAGAATAGAATAGAATAGAATAGAATAGAATATTGTTTATTTATTTATTTATTGGTTCGAGACTCAGGGCGGCTTACAATACGTTAAGCAATAGCCTTCATACTTTTGTATATACCTGCTTAGTAGGGCTTTCGCCCCCTCCCCCAAGCGGTGTTCTTTTTTATACAAAGTCACCTTATTGCCCCCACAATCCGGGTCCTCACTTTACCTACCTTGAAAGGATGGAAGGCTGAGTCAACCTTGAGCCTGGTGAGAATTGAACTTGCAGTAATTGTAGGCAGCTGGTGCTACTTAACAGCACTTTAGTCTGCTGTGCCACCAAGGCTCACCAAAAATTACATTGGAATGGAATGGAATGGAAGGGAAGGGAAGGGAAGGGAAGGGAAGGGAAGGGAAGAGAAAAGAAGAGAAGAGAAGAGAAGAGAAGAGAAGAGAAGAGAAGAGAAGAGAAGAGAAGAGAAGAGAAGAGAAGAGAAGAGAAGAGAAGAGAAGAGTTGGAAGGGACCTTGGAGGTCTTCTAGTTCAACCCCCTGCCCAGGCAGGAAACCCTACACCACTTCAGACAAATGGTTATCCAACCTCTTCTTAAAAACTTCCAGTGTTGGAGCATTCGTAACTTCTGGAGGCAAGTTGTTCCGCTGATTAATTGTCCTCACTGTCAGGAAATTCCTCCTTAGTTCTAAGTTGCTTCTCTCCTATTTTTAGAGGATGACTTAAAGATAAAAGATTGCTTTCAGTGGGCGCTCCATCACTGGAGGTTTTAAAAGAAGAGACTGGACAGTCACTTGTCTGAAATGGTGTAGTAGGATCTCCTACTTGAGTAGGGGGCTGGACTAGAAGACCTCCAAAATCCCTTCCAGCTCTAGTCTGATTCTAAATTTCTTTTTTTAATAATAATTTTATTACACTTTGCACTTTTTTTAAAAAAAAAACTAATGCATTAAAAAAAGAAACAAAGAAAGTGAAAAAATAGAAAAGAAAGAGGAAAAGAAAAATAACAACAGTACAGGTAGTCAGTACTTTACAATGGTTCCCTTCGTGACTGAAATTACATCAGCACTGAAAAAAAAGTGACTTATGACCATTTTTCACACTTACGACCGTTGCAACATCCTCGCGGTCATGTGATTGAAATTTCAGGCACTTGGAAACTGACTCATATCTACGACGGCTTGCGGTGTCCCGGGTTCGTGTGATTCTCCTTTTGCGACCTTCTGACAAGCCAAGCCCATGGGGACGCCAGATTCACTTAACAACCCTGTTACTAACTTAACAATGGCAGCGATTCACTGAACAAGTGTGCTAAGAGAGGTCGTACGATGGGACAAAGTTCACTTCACAACGGCCTGGCTTAGCGGTGGAAATTTTGGGCTCCATCGTGGACACAACTCGAGGAAGCACCTGTACGTTAAGAAGGGTCTTCCGACCTGAATTGCAAGTACAAACAATTTTAGCAAATTACCGCCTTCCCTTCAACAATGACAAATGAATCTCTTATTCCATCTCTTATCATTGCCGAAGTTGGGAAGCACAGCTCTGAAGATAAGTTCTCCGCATTCTGGACCAGCTCCAACTGGTCCAGAATGCGGCCGTGCAGGTAGTTACGGGAGCTGCATGGCGCTCCCATGTAACACCGCTCCTGCGCGAGCTGCACTGGCTCCCAGTGGTCTTCCTGGTGCGCTTCAAGGTGTTGGTTACCACCTTTAAAGCGCTCCATGGCATAGGACCTAGTTATCTTCGAGACCGCCTGCTGCTACCGACGGCCTCCCATCGACCTGTGCGCTCCCACAGAGAGGGCCTCCTCGGGGTGCCATCAGCCAAACAATGTAGGCTGGTGACCCCCAGGGGAGGGCCTTCTCTGTGGGGGCACCCACCCTCTAGAACCAACTGCCCCCAGAGATAAGGAGAATCCAAGACCTTGGTACATTCCGCCCTTAAAACTTTCTTTTTTCAGCAAGCCGGGCTGGCTTAACTTTTTAAATGTTTTAAATTGGTTTGTTATTGTTTTTAAATTACGGGGGCCAAATTTATATATATCCTTTTAATACTATTTTAATGTTTGTAATTTATGTTTTTATTTGGCTGTACACCACCCTGAGTCCTTAGGGAGAAGGGCGGTATATAAATTGGATATAAAATAAATAAATAAAAATAAATAAATAAATATTTCAGGTGAGCAAAGAGACTTTCACCAGAGAGCAACTTTAAAAAGTGGAGGGGAATCCTAGTGTGTCTCCCTCTCATAATTTACTTTTGTTGTGGCCTGTCGGCCATTGGCCCCTCCAGCAGCCAAATCAGAGGAGGAGGAGGAGGCGTGGGAGTCAGGATCACCATCAAGGCAACCTGAGAGCTCCAAGAGGGAAGAGGGAGTGGAGCTGGCAGAGAGAGAGAGAGAGATTGTTGTGGCTCCATTACCTGGGCCTGTGTTATCAGCAGGAGAGGACTCCGAGAGTGAAGGAGAGGAGTTGGCAAGGCCTCCCTCTCCAGGACCCTCCTCTCTGGCAATGCCTTCGGTGTCCGCCGAAGGTCAAGAGATAGGCCCGGGGCCAAGCACGTCCACGCAGCCACAGGTTGACAGTAATGAGGGAGATGAGTCTTGGCTGGATCCTTGGCAGCGTCACAGAGATAAGCATGCGCAACAGAAGAAGAGGCGTGCCAGGGATTAGGCTGAGTCATTGGACCACACCCCACAGGGTATAAAAGAGGGTGTGATGGCCGGTTCAGCTCTGTGACAAGCAAAAAACGGATATCGGACGACCTTCTTTGTATTTACTGGACTTTGTTGATTATTGTGTATTGGCTTTGTTCCCAGACGAAGGGAGAAACTCCCCCCTCGTGAGTAAAGAATACCTGCCAGCCAGCCACTGGGTTGCTGCCAATTCTGATACCAGATAAACTGTTGTCGGCTGAGTACTTTAACTGCTGCCTGTCTGTGGGGTTGCGTGTGTGAGACGGGGATAGAACAGAGGCAGAGGCAGAGGCTGGACCGTCTGTCAGCCCTCAGATGGAGAGTCAACAGCCCCCAGGTCTGGAGATGGCTGATGAGGAAGAGGAGGAACAGCTGGGTCCAGTGCCTGATGCACAGAAGGCAGAGGAGAGGAGAGCAGTGGAAATCTATGGGCCGGTCCTTGGGACAGAAGAGCCACGGCTGCTAGTGAAGCCCCACCCTAACTCTGGGGATAAAAGGCAGGGGGCGGAGATGAACAGATGTGGCAGACAACTATTCATCTCCCTGCTGGACTGAGTTATTAGTCTGCGTTGAGAGAGAAACTTTTTGCCGGGGGTGGGTGGGGGTTGGCGCTCCCAATAAAGGAATGAATTCACGTCCAAGGGTTCGTCATACTTGGGGAGCTGGGTCAGAACAGCTTTCACCTTGTCAACCCCATCCCGTCCACCTGAACGCTCCCTTTAAAGGACACCCAGAGATGGATCTCCCGTCCTCCGCTAATTCCTCTGTCTTTTAACTTTTAAGTATGTTAATGCATCTTGAATTAATTTCCATGCTGTTAAAGTACAAGCTGGACTCATAAAAGTGACAAGTTGACTTTTTCAGGGAGAATGATGTCGGGCTCATGAGCAATGGCAGCGTAAATGAAAATTAGCCACAAGACAATGTTAATTATGCTTTATCCATTAACGGGAAGGTAATTGAACCGTTCGGTTTTTTTTTTCCCGCCGCGAAAGGGAAAACCCCGCCTGCTTCTCGTAAAGGGGTACGGTGGCATTTAATGTGCTAATTAAAGTCAAAGCATTGCAACACTATTTGTGAGATAGGATGTACCTGTTCAGTGTGGAGCCGTTCCAGAAAATGACTGCCGGGATGACAAAGTCTTGAAGGACTTCTTCAAATAGAGCTTATGCAACTAAACACCAGGATGGATGGTGGAGAAAGTTCTTAGGAGTAAATTTGGAAGCTGCCCAGAGTCGTTTTGGAGTTCGGTGGCTACTCAACCTACTAAATAAATATCCTGATTGTCCAAGAACATTGGAAAAAACGTCAGAAAATTAATCTCTTCTCCTTGGGTTGTCCTTAACATCTTTAGATTTAGAGATGGCTGCTCTATTTACCTGCCAGGCTAATGGCATTTACGAGACCAATCAAATCTCCCTCTGTCCAGGGAGATTCTCAACCATCCAGGTGATGATGGTCCCAAAGGTGCTTTTTGCAAAAGGCAAAACTGGACTTTCTTGGGGTCGTTTTTTTCTTCTTCTTCTTCTTTGAGTTGAAAAGTTCTTCCGTTCTGACACAGTTGAGGGATCTTGGATGAGAAGCGAAACGTGTTCAAAGGGGGAAAAAAATCAAATGAACAAACAAGTCCAGTTGCCTTCTGTAAAAAGGACCTTTGGGATAATCAAAGCTTTTAGAATAGAATAGAATAGAATAGAATAGAATAGAATAGAATAGAATAGAATAGAATGGAATGGAATGGAATGGAATGGAATGGAATGGAATGGAATGGAATGGAGTGGAATGGAGTGGAGCGGAGCGGAGCGGAGCGGAGCGGAGCGGAGCAGAGCAGAGCAGAGCAGAGCAGAGCAGAGCAGAGCAGAGCAGAGCAGAGCAGAGTAGAGTAGAGTAGAGTAGAGTAGAATAGAATAGAATAGGGAGGAGAAGGAAGGAAAGAAGGAGAATAGAAGAGGATAAGAAATAAAGAATAGAATAGAGTAGAGTAGAGGATAAGGAATAAAGAATGGAATGGAATGGAACGGAATGGAATGGAATGGAAAGAATAGAATAGAATAGAATAGAATAGAATAGAATAGAATAGAATAGAATATGGAATGGAATGGAATGGGATAGAATGGAATGGAATAGAATAGAATAGAATAGAATATGGAATGGAATGGAATGGAATGGAATGGAATAGAATAGAATAGAATAGAATAGAATAGAATAGAATAGAATAGAATAGAATAGAATAACAGAGTTGGAAGGGACCTTGGAGGTCTTCTAGCCCAACCCCCTGCTTAGGCAGGAAACCCTATCCCACTTCGGGCACTTTTGTTGAAGCGGATAGAATCTCTATCAATTCAGCTATGCCAATCTGTGACTTTTGAGATGCGTTGAGACTCTAACTCCGGTCATTGTCTAGAAAAGGATGGACATTTGGTCCAGGACTTCTTACAAAGTGTCTATGGAGATTCTCAGTCATCCAGGACATGGTTGTCTCAAAGGTACTTTTTTGCAAAAGGCAACTGGCGTTTCTTTGTTTTTCCTTGAAGAGGTTTCGCTTCTCATCGGAGAAGCTTCTTCAGTTCTGGAGAACAGTACAGGTTTACAAGATCGGGTTCTTTAAACCAAGAATTACTTCTTTTTTTTTAAAAAAAATCCTCTTTTTCATATTCTCTCATGGTGGTGAATCATTTTGGAACTACTAGAGATACTGTTACTGTAATATCACGCCTGGGCAGGACATGGTATAAAAATGAGTGATATTCTTGTAGCTTGGCTGATAATTCTTTGGACTGCCACAAAGATGATGACAGAAACATTGAAGGAAACTTGCAGATGGCTGTGTGCAATCTGGCATTCTAATTAAAGCTTTCTAGCTTGCTTTTATTTGGGTTTTATTTAACAAAAAAAAAAACCCAGGCTATTAATTTACAGATGCAGAGATTCATAGGTTTATAAAAGCTTAGCTTTGAAGTCCCAAAGTTCAAAGTTGCTTTTAAAAGGCAACTGGACTTCCTTTGTTTTTCCTTGAAGACTTTTCGCTTCTCATCCAAGAAGCTTCTTCAGTTCTGTCCTTCAGTTCTCCAATTCTCCAGAACTGAAGAAGCTTCTTGGATGAGAAGCGAAGCCTCTTCAAGGAAAAAACAAAAGAAAGCCCAGTAGCCACTTTTGGGGACTTCTATAAAGCTTCAAGTGGCCAAAACCCAACCCCGAAGAAACATCTGCCCCAAAGAAAAAAAAGAAAATTCTGCTAATGGTTCCACCCTGAAACAGCCTTGTCCTCCTTCTCTTTCGCAAATCGAAATATCAGATCAACAGCTATAATAATATTAACTGACATGCCGCCAAAAAACATAAAAGAAAGCGTCTTTATATATGAAAAAGTAATATGAGCCAAATAGATTCTCGCCGTTGGTTCCTTTGGAAGATGGAGGGGAAGAGGGGGAAAAAAAACAGCCTTAGTTATTTCACTGTGGGCAAAATTTCTATTTGCATTTAAATTGACATCAAACAGTAGATGAAGATTCTAAAAATGTATCTCCCACCTTACCTGCGAACCGCATGAACAAAATTTCATTATGGGCTGCTATTTTCCCTTAATACAAATTTGGATCCCCCAGCAGCTTCAATAAAGCCATCCATTATCAGCTGAAAAATACTCATCCCCCAAAATCAGGTCCAAGATTCTCCAAGATTCGAGAAGGATTTGAAACCGTTTTCTGCCCCAGTTTTTACAGCAGGCATGTCAGCTGACGAGCCCCACAACTTCTAACCCCATACAAAAAAAGTTGCCAAGACTCTAGAAAGAGTGCAGAGAAGAGCAACAAAAAGGATTAAGGGGCTGAAGCAGGGGTGGGATCTTAATTTTAATCTGGTTCGCTGAACTGGTTGTTGCAAGGACTGGCTCACTGCGCCAACCCCACCCTGCCCCTCCTAGGAGTCTCCACACAGCCCGTTTTGGATGCCAGGTAAGTTCAGGGCCTACGTGGAGGCTCTGGGAGGGCGAAAAACAGGCCTAATGGAAGTTCTGGAAGTCCAGAAACAGGCCCGTTTCTGGCCTCCGGAAGGCCTCCGGAGCCTGGGGAAGGCTGTTTTTGCCCTCCCAGAGGCTCGAGGAAAGCTCCGGAGGGTGAAAACCAGTGGTGGGATTCAGCCGGTTCGCACCATTTCGGGAGAACCGGTTGTTAACTGTCTGAGCAGTTTGGTGAACTGGTTGTTGGAAGAAATCTTTTCTGTCCCCGTCCCACACATGCACCCCCACAGATGACCCGGAATTAATAAGCCACATGACAAAGTCTTTGAAGATAAAGCTGGCAGCAACCCAGTGGCTAGCTGCCAATTCAGACTTTACTCACACAAAACAAAGATTAGACTGCAAGCATTCCGATAAAGCAGGCAAAGTTTCAGCAATACAAGGATTAGTCCAAATGCAGTCCGACAAGGCAGGCAGAAGTCCAGTAACGCAGAGATCATGGGTTATTTCTAGTTTTTGCTCATCACAAACTGAACCGGCCACCACACCCACATTTATACCCTGTGGGGTGTGGTCCAGTGACTCAGCTAATCTCTGGCATGCCTTCCCCTCTGCTGCGCACGCTTCTCCCTGCGCCGCTGTCGAGGATCCAGCCAGCACTTATCTCCTTCGTCGCTGTCCACCTGTGGCTGCGGGGACGTGCTTGGCCTTCGGTGTCCTCCAGAGGCATTGCCAGAGAGGAGGGTCCTGGAGAGGGAGGCCTTGCCAACTCCTCTCTCTCACTTTCAGAGTCTGCATCTGTCGATAGCCCAGGCTCAGGCAACGGAGCCACAACAGAAATCATTAGGGCAGAGAACCCGTTGTTAAATTATTTGAATCCCACCACTGGTGAAAACGCCCCTCTGCCATGGTGCAGGAGGCTGAGTAGGCCACGCCCACCATGGCCACGCCCACCCAGCAACCGGGAAGAGAACCGGTTGCTAAAATTTCTGAATCTCAGCCGCTGGAGGCTAAAATGTATGACAAACTGTTACAGGAATTGGGAATGTCTAGTCTGATGAAAAGAAGGGCTAGGAGTGACATGATAGTACCATTCCAATATTTGAAGGGCTCCTACAAAGACGAGAGGGTCAAATTATTTACCAAAGCACCAATAGGCAAGATGAGAAACAATTGGAAACTAACCAAGGAGAGAAGAAGCAGCCAAGAACTAAGGAGAAATTTCCTAATGGTGAGAGCAATCAACCAGTGGAAAAAGCTTGCCTTCAGAAGTTGTGGGTGATCCATCACTGAAGGCTTTCAAAAAGAGACTGGACAACCCTTTGTCTGAAATGATATATAGGTCTCTTCATCGAGCAGGAGGTTGGACAAGAAGACCTCTGAAGTCCCTTCCATTACTCTGCTCTGCTCTGCTCTACTCTAATACACTCCATCTCTTCTCTTCTCTTCTCTTCTCTTCTCTTCTCTTCTCTTCTCTTCTCTTCTCTTCTCTTCTCTTCTCTTCTCTTCTCTTCTCTTCTCTTCCATCCCATTCCATTTCATTTTCCTTCATTCTTTTCTGCTTCTACTATCCCATTCTCCTCCTTCTCTTCTCCCTTTTCTTTCCCTTCTCCTCCTCCATTCTATTCTATTCTATTCTATTCTATTCTATTCTATTCTATTCTATTCTATTCTATTCTATTCTATTCTATTCTATTCTATTCTATTCTATCCTATCCTATCCTATCCCATCCCATCCCATCCCATCCCATCCCATCCCATCCCATCCCATCCCATCCCATCCCATCCCATCCCATCCCATCCCATCCCACTTCATTCTTCTGTGCTTCTACTAGTCCCATTCTCCTCCTTCTCCCTTTTCTTCTCCTTCTCCTTCTCCTTCTCCTTCTCCTTCTCCTTCTCCTTCTCCTTCTCTTTCTCTTTCTCCTTCTCTTCCCTTCCCTTCCCTTCCCTTCCCTTCCCTTCCCTTCCCTTCCATTCCATTCCCAGAGTTTACAGGCTCGGAGGAGAAAGGCAGGAGGTGAAAATGGACCCTGCTTTCTTTTCTTTTTTTAATTGATTGGGAAAACGGATCGGAGATAATATGGATGCTCAGATTGATTGCAGACTATTGAAAAATGTCCGTGCGTAACAAAGTGTTTGAGCGAGTCCCAGATCGATGTGCTCACTTCACGTTATTGAGTCAGTTGGGTGCTCGAAATCAGCCGGAATCACACCGCATCGATTTAGACTGTCAAAGATTTGGAAGGGGAGGGTGCACAATGATGCAGAAATATGGGACAGAAGAAAGATGACGTGTGCCACCATCTTGCCACAATAAAAGGGAAATGCACCAAAAACAGTTTTAAATAAAGTTTAAAGCACGTTTTACTTCTTCTTCTTTTTCTTCTTCTTTTTATATAAAAGAAATACCGGTCACCGAGTGAGAAGAGGAGGAAAATAAAAATAAATAAGAGGGGTGAGATTTTCCAGCACTCTTAATAACTAAACAGCAAAATGCAAAGTCAAGAGAGCATATTTGTTCATAGGGTGAGAGGTTCATTTTTTTTTTTTACCAGTTTTTGGCTCAGCCTCTAAAAAAATTAATGGTTGGAGTGAAAACCAAATGCAGATTTTTTTTTTTAAAAAAAAAATCTGTTCCCAGCTTGTCTTTTCCCTGTTATACGAGCTCTTAAGGCAAATGAATTCCAAAATCTGATCATTTAGGAGGGCAGTTTCCATCTTTCTTATTGCTATAGTTGTCTTTCACTCATCTTTGAGCATAAAAATAGCAGATTGTGTACTTGTTTTCCTGTTTATCTATCCATCCATCCATCCATCCATCCATCCATCCATCGATTGATCGATCTATAAATCTATCTATCTCAATCTGTCTATCTATCCATCCATCATCTATCTATCTATCTATCTATCTATCTATCTATCTCAGTAAATCAATCTATCTATCTATCTCAGTAAATCTATCTATCTATCTATCTATCTATCTATCTATCTATCTATCTATCTATCTATCGGAGGTTGGCTAGTGATTAAGGTGGTAGCCTAGAAACTAGAAATGGTGAGTTCTAGTTCTGCCTTATGAATGAAAAACTGGCTGGGTGACTTTGGGCCGATCCCTCTCTCTCAGACCAACCCACCTCACAGTATTGTTGTGGGGCAAATAGGAGGAGGAAGGAGTATTAGGTATGTTCACCACCTTAAGTTACTTATAAAGTAATAAAGGCAGGATAAAAATCTATCTATCCATCTATCTATCTATCTATCTATCTATCTATCTATCTATCTATCTCCCTGCTAAAGTTTGATAAAAAATCTATCTGTCATCTGTCTGTCCGTCTCTCTGTCTCTCTGTCTCTGTCTGTCTCTCTGTCTGTCTATCATCTATCTATCTATCTATCTATCTATCTATCTATCTATCTATCTATCTATCTATCTATCTATCTATCTATCTCCCTGCTAAAGTTTGATAAAAAATCTATCTGTCATCTGTCTGTCCATCTCTCTGTCTCTCTGTCTGTCTCTCTGTCTGTCTATCATCTATCTATCTATCTATCTATCTATCTATCTATCTATCTATCTATCTATCTATCTTATCATCTCCCAGCTAAAGATAGACAGCTTACAAAGCATCCTAGCAATTAAACCTCTCAAGAGCATACAAAATTAAGTACACAGTCTTCTGCCTGTTTTGCTAACAGTGGATATATAATGATCGAACAGACTCTCAAAACATTAAGCATATTTCCGTCTGAATTTGTCTGCAAATATCCAGAGGGTTAAAACGAGGCCGTTGTTTATATAGTAAGCCAGCAGATGGCACTCAGTTTTACTGTTGGAAGCGAGAGACAAGACTGTTGACCAACTCAATCAAAAATGCATTTGATTGGAGTCAGAATTCCTAGAAATATATGGTCTAGCTAGGCAGAGGGGTTTTTTTTCCCCTCCTCCACTAATTATCCAGCATTTTGCTTAAGGCAATTATTTCCGAGCCACTAAGAAATATCAAGGGGAAGGAAGATGTGTGTTTTTTAATATTATCAAGATTATTTTAAATTATAATCAGAAGCTTGGCTGGTGGCTATTACAGGAGAGAGAGAAAGAGGCAGCTTCTCTTTTCTTCTACTGTGGATAGAAAGGGAGTTAAACGTGTCCCCTCTCATTAGCTCTGAAAAAGCACAGACCGGAGAAAGCCGAACCATGAGGAGAAAGAATAAGTCACCCAAGGCTCCTTGTTCTCTGTCTCTCCTGTGTTTGTCCTCTGTTTGATGTTCTTCAACTCCAGTTTAATTAGAAGGATGTAAAACAGATGATCTGTTTATCCAGTTCAGCGTTCTCAACTGCCTGAACCTCTTTGGTATTCCAGGATGTGAGATTTGCCCCGTTCTGCTCGGAGTTGCCCGGAATGAAATTTGGGACTCTGGGCTGCTGGTTCGACTGACTTCCTGCCCAGCCATGCAGAATCCTTTCTCTCTCTCCCTCCCCCAAGGGCCACGTGTAGATTTAATTGACTTGCTCAATTGGATTAATTCATCCAATCCAATCCAATCAGTTGAGCTGTTTGGGATCATCAAATTAAATCACTGGACTCGACTCCTTGTTTAAATCTCGGGAAATGTATGTGTGGGTCCACTCGAAAAATCCACTGCAAATATGAAACAGTTTTTCAGCTGACAGGGAATCCTGCTACGGAGTTTTGTGTGCTCCAACGGATGCCCTAATTAAATTATGAGATGGACAGGCTAACATTGGAATTAAAATAAAGTGGGGAAACAGAATACTATTTGGTCTGGGACACATGGCATAAATGGTTAGAGAATAGAAGCAAATATTAAATATAAAGGTAATTTAAGAAGTACACTAAAACTCAAAGGCAATGTATATAGTTAAAGGAAGAATAAGGAATGTAATTGTTACGTATATATGAGTATTATTGATGCTGGAGCACTGAAAAGATTGAAAATGTGATATAAAATGATGAAATATGTTCAATAAAAATAATTTTTTTTAAATAAATAAATCCTGAGCCTCAAGGCAAGCTTCAAAAGAAATCCAGTTATTTATTAGGAGCTTCATGTCCGCACGTTCCCAAGTGAAGCCAGCTCCGGCCCTACGTAATTTACGGCCCAATTATGACCCTGTTTCCCCCCCTCCCCCCAGGGTGTGTCATCAATCACATTCACCAATGGAGCAATTTTGTGGGTTGTAGAAGTCACTCCCCTCTGGCTGCTGTGGGTAACCCTGAGATACAGCCTTGAGAGAAATAAGCATGGAATGTGCATCTGTCTTTGGCTGCTGTGCCATTTCTCCGGTTTCCCATCCCCACTGGCCTATGGCAACTCGAGAGCAGTCCAGGGATGCTTTGCGAGTTGACAACTTGATCCTTTCTCTTTCTCTTTTTTACCTTTCTCCTTCTATTAAAATGGTAGGAAAAGACATCTTAATCAGATTCCAGGAATAAAAAGAGGGCCACTAACTTAGGAAAGCAAACAGAGTCAACCAATCTTTTCTGGATAATTCAAGTTTCCTAAATCAGCACCGAAGAGACGGACATCTCCACAACCTACTACAACTAAAGATGTATGTTGTTTCATCTTTAGATCTCTGACCCACAAAATCATACAAGGCTATATCTTCACAACACATGTAGCCAGTATTGTTCAGTTATGGCAATAAATAAACAAGCGACAGGTTTCCGATAACACATTGGTTCTGAACTATGGTTTAAAAAGTAAATAGGTTGGGCTTGTATAACATGGGAAGCCCCAAAGGAACCATTATGTTGAAATCACATTGAGCGAACTCTGTCTTAGGTCGATAAAGCTTCTGATATGATAGGCTGTAAGAAGAGTATGACCAACAGCAATGGATGGACTCAGTGACAATGGCGATGGATGAACTGATGAGAAACTTGAAAGGACCAAATTAGGAATACAACATCATGGAGAACATCTAGCTACTGTATGTGGCCACGAGAAGTCAAAACCAGCCTGATGATAGACAGTCAAGCACTCAGTTAATCAATTGATGATACAGTTTGGCTTTAAAAGTTCTTTCAGCTCTTCGTCTATCCAGTGGCTTCCCTAAACCTTGCTGGATTATGGTTTCTATCTCTTAAGATTGAGAGTACATTTATGTCGGTAAAACATAAATTTAACACAGAAATGGCTTGTTGCGAAAGCGACTGCCTGCGAAGGCTCCTGGATTGGGGCTGAAAGGCAAAAGCGGAAGCAGTATTGCTCCATCCCATACTTGGGTAAACCAGGTTGTCCTGATAGACCGGTCCCACCGGAGAAAAAACACACGAGAGCACAGTTCCATCAGTGAGTATAAGGGAGAAAGTACTGTGTCAATTTATCCATCCATCCATCCATCCACTTATCCATCCACCCACCCATCCATCCATCCATCCACAAACCCATCCATCCACCCGTCCATCCATCCATCCACCCATCCATCGATCCATTCTTCCATCCATCCATCCATCCGTCCATCCATCCACCCATCCATCCATCCACCCGTCCATCCACCTGTCCACCCATCCGTCCATCCGTCCATCCATCCATCCATCCATCCATCCATCCATCCATCCATCCATCCATCCTTCTTACAAAACCTGAACTCTGGATGGTGTACAATAAAACCATTGAAACAAATCTTAAAACATTCAGCAGAATTCATAATTGTTAGGAGGGAGCCTCTGACATTACGAACCATGGAGCCATCTTACTAAATCATCGTTCTTTTTAGAGCCCTCAGGCCCGTCGATCCAACCAGATTTTGAGAGACTCTTGATATACGTATGTGTGCATGGGTGTGCCTGCATGTGTGAATGTGAATGTGAATACAATTGAGAGAGTCCAGAGATATTTTACAAGAAGAGTCCTCCATTCCTCTACCCGCAATAAAATACCTGATGCCACCAGGCTTCAAATTTTGGGCTTAGACAACCTAGAACTACACTGACTTTAGTCTGACCTAAGCATAGTACATAAAATTATCTGCTGCAATGTCCTTCCTGTCAATGACTACTTCAGCTTCAACTACAACAATACACGAGCAAATAACAGATACAAACTCAAGTTAAACCGCTCCAAACTCGATTGCAGAAAATACGACTTCAGCAACAGAGTGATCAATGCCTGGAATGTACTACCTGACTCTGTGGTTTCTTCCCCAAACCCCCAAAACTTTAACCTTAGACTGTCTACTGTCGACCTCATCCCATTCCTAAGAGGTCTGTAAGGGGCATGCATAAGCACACCAATGTGCCTTCCGTCCCTGTCCTAATGTCCCTTTTTACTTGTATCCTTTTCATGTATTCAAATTATGTTTATACTTTTACCTGTTATCCTGTTTCCCCTAAAATAAGACACCCCCTGATAATAAGACCAATCACGCTTTTGAGCGCATGTGCTAAAATAAGCCCTCCCTGAAAATATTTAAACGCATGCCCAGCTGGTCCGTCCCCCACCCCCACACATTTCCTCTGGTCAGGGTTAGGGAGTCAGAGCTGGGAATCAGGTAAGATAGCAAGATGAGCCCCGTCTTATTTTATTGATTGATTGATTGATTGATTGATTGATTGATTGATTCGATTTATATGCTGCCCTTCTCCGGAGACTTAGGGCGGCTTACAATGCGTTAAGCAATAGCCTTCATACTTTTGTATATACCTGTTTAGTAGGGCTTTCGTCCCCCCCCCAAGCGGTGTTCTTTTTTATACAAAGTCAGCTTATTGACTTCACAATTTTACCTACCTCGGAAGGATGGAAGGCTGAGTCAACCTTGAGTCTTGTTCCAAGCACCCCAAAATAATAAGACCTCCTTGAAAATAAGGCCAAGCGCTTATTTCAGGGGTTCCAAAAAATATAAGACAGGGTCTTATTTTCGGGGAAACACGTTATCTTGCCTGCCAGTTTTTTTTTTAAACAACAAACCATGAGAACCAGCTGCCCTGAGGCCAAGACAAAAAAAACAAAAAACCCCAGAAAACCATTTTTTACATTTAATTATACTGCTTTGGTTATACATGAATGATATCACTGCGCTAATGTAAACCACTGGGAGCCCAACTGGCTGCGGAAAATGATAAAAAAATACTTTCCACAAACCCACAAGAAAAGAATTGTGTGCAGTAATCCAATTTCTTTCTTTGTGTGTGTGTCTGTGTGCACTTTTTGGATCTCAATACGTTTCTTGATACAACCGTGTGATAAATGCGACTTGCCACTGGATACACCCTTCACCACAGCATGTCTACATTATCGGCGACAGGCTTGTTGTTGTATGTATTAATTTGCGAGTGTGTGTGTGTGTGTGTGAGAGAGAGAGAGAGAGAGAGATGGAAGATGATAAATTACATTCAAGCCAGGTTTCAGGCAGGAACAGACGAAAAGATGGATTTTAAATCATTAATAACTCCCTCCTTAAGTCTGCATGTTTCAGAATCCCCAATTCCCTGATGACAGTTGGAAGGGAAGGGAGAATAATTTGGCCCCAATTTGGGACGTAGTGAAAATTGCATATCTTACTTTGCATCTTACCTGCCCGACTTCGGGAAACAAACGAAGCTGAGCTTGTTGGTTAGAAAATTATGACTGCGTAATGAACAACCCCCCCCTCCCCAGGTGTACTACAAGGAGAAGGAGGGTTGATTTATAAGGATGGCAATGGAGGTCTTTCCTCTTGGAAATATTCTAGCCTTCATCCACCCTCCCGCTTTGTTTCTGGTGCAGGGAAAGAAAACATTAGTTTACCTCCCCGAATGCCTGTATATCTGTGTTTTAATTCTTTCCCTTGGAAAAAACACACTCACACACAATTATGAAAACCAGATCTTCTCTCACTGTTTTTGTGCAGACAAGCCCCTTCATGGAAAACAGCCTCCCCCTCCCACTTCAAAACACACCTGGAAACTGGTGAAATCCATTTTTTTTCACTACCGGTTCTGTGGGCGTGGCTTGGTGGGCGTGGTGTGGCTTGGTGGGCATGGCTTGGTGGGCGTGGCAGGGGAAGGATACTGCAAAATCTCCATTCCCACCCCACTCCAGGTTGAAGGATATTGCAAAATCTCCATTCCCTCCCCACTCTGGGACCAGCCGGAGGTGGTATTTGCCGGTTCTCCAAACTACTCAAAATTTCCGCTACCGGTTCTCTAGAACCTGTCAGAATCTGCTGGATTTCACCCCTGCCTGGAAAGTAACTTGACATCAGGTCAGATTAATCCAGGACTGCCCACTTTATATGGCTAGAAATGCTTGGGATTGAACACAAGGCTCAAGAAAATTTATAATGCAGCCACCGATGGCCCAAGAAGCATCACCTGAATCATGCAAAAAGGTTCTTGCATTCGCCCCACACCTTCTCCCAGTCCCATCTCTCCAGTACTCTGCAGTTATTTTTTTTTATTAAAATAACCTGCTCTCACATTGGAATTTTAAAGTTTAAAGATATAATGTTGTGTGAAATACAGTATATCATGCGCACCTATGTACCCGCGTTCACTCAAATCCATACATTCCACTCCTGGACAAAGGTTCTTGAAGGTTGTGGGTCATAATTCCAAATGGCACATGTTGGTAGGTAGATACTTTGGGACTTCGGAAGGGGAAAGAAGGACTAGCCCAAAGTCCTTTAGGTAACTTCTGTACCTGAGAGGGGACTTCAACTTGGGTGACTCCCAGGCCAATCCAGCAACAACTCTTAGAGTTAGATCAAGCAGAGGAGGGGGAAGGGGTCTGGATCAAGATCTCCTAAAAAGCTTCCATGATTGAGGAGACATTAGACCTTGGATCACTTAAGTACTTAAGTACTTAGTCCAGTACCTTCACCATTACAATATAATATACCAGCTCTACATATGGATAGATGGATGATGACAGACAGACAGAGATAGAAAGATATAGATAGATAATGATAGATGATAGATAGTTAGATGATAGATGGATGGATGGATGGATGGATGGATGGATGGATGGAGAGATGGAGATATGATAGATAAATAGACAGACAGGCAGACAGACAGACAAAGATATAGGTAGATAATGATAGAATAGGTAGGTAGGTAGGTAGGTAGGTAGATAGATAGATAGATAGATAGATAGATAGATAGATAGACAGACAGACAGACATAGATGGATGGATGGATGGATGGACGGACGGACAGACAGACATAGAAAGATATAGGTAGATAATGATAGACAATAGATAGATAGATAGATGATAGATAGGATAGATAGATAGATAGATAGATAGATAGATAGATAGATAGATAGATAGATGATGGATGGATGGATGGATAGATAGATAGATGATAGATAGATGATAGATAGAAAGATAGATAGGTAGATAGAGACAGACAGACAGACAGACAGACAGACATAGAAAGATATAGATAATGATAGATAGATAGACAGACAGACAGACAGACAGACAGACAGATAGATAGATAGATAGATAGATAGATATAGATAGACAGACAGATAGATAGATGATGGATGGATGGATGGATGGATAGATAGATGATAGATAGATAGATAGATAGATAGATAGATAGATAGATAGATAATGGATGGATGGATGGATGGATGGATAGATGATAGATGGATGGATGATGGATGGATGGATGGATAGATAGATGATAGATAGAAAGATAGATAGGTAGATAGAGACAGACAGACAGACAGACATAGAAAGATATAGATAGATAATGATAGATAGACAGACAGACAGACAGACAGACAGACAGACAGACAGACAGATAGATAGATAGATAGATAGATAGATATAGATAGACAGACAGATAGATAGATGATGGATGGATGGATGGATAGATTTTTTATTTTTTTTATTTTTTATTTTATTTAGATTTATATGCCGCCCTTCTCCGGAGACTCAGGGCGGCTTACAATGCGTTAAGCAATAGCCTTCATACTTTTGTATATTTATACAAAGTCAGCTTATTGCCCCCACAATCTGGGTCCTCATTTCACCTACCTTTGAAAGGATGGAAGGCTGAGTTGACCTTGAGCCTGGCGAGATTCGAACCTGCAGTAACCTGCAGATAGATGATAGATAGATAGATAGATAGATAGATAGATAGATAGATAGATAGATAATGGATGGATGGATAGATAGATGATGGATGGATGATGGATGGATGGATGGATAGATAGATGATAGATAGATGATAGAAAGATAGATAGATAGATAGATAGATAGATAGATAGATAGATAGATAGATAGAGACAGACAGACAGACAGACAGACATAGAAAGATATAGGTAGATAATGATAGACAATAGATAGATAGATAGATGATAGATAGACAGACAGACATAGAAATAGATAGATAAATAGATAGATAGATAGATAGATAGATAGATAGATAGATAGATAGATGATAGATGATGGATGGATGGATGAATAGATAGATGATAGATGGATGGATGATGGATGGATGGATGGATAGATAGATGATAGATAGATGATAGATAGAAAGATAGATAGGTAGATAGAGACAGACATAGAAAGATATAGATAGATAGATAGATAGATAGATAGATAGATAGATAGATGATGGATGGATGGATAGATAGATGATAGATGGATGGATGATGGGTGGATGGATAGATGGATGATAGATAGATGATAGAAAGATAGATAGATAGATAGATAGATAGATAGATAGATAGATAGATAGAGACAGACAGACAGACAGACAGACAGACAGACAGACAGACAGACAGACAGACATAGAAAGATATAGGTATATAATGATAGATGATAGAAAGATAGATAGATAGATAGATAGATAGATAGATAGATAGATAGATAGATAGATAGAGACAGACAGACAGACAGACAGACAGACAGACAGACAGACATAGAAAGATATAGGTAGATAATGATAGATGATAGATGATAGATAGATAGATAGATAGATAGATAGATAGATAGATAGATAGATAGATAGATAGATAGATAGATAGGCTGGCTGGCTGGCTGGCTGACTGACTAATTGACTGACTTCAGGAATGATGGAGGGAGGAAAAATTAGACAGGCTGAGGGACACTGCCCACTAGTTAAGAACACAGCCGCTTGCTAAAGCTTTTTGGAACAGAACAGAATAACAGAGTCGGAAGGGACCTAGAAGGTCTTCTAGTCCAACCCCCTACTCAAGCAGGAGACCCTATACAGTATACCATTCTGGAGAAATGGCTGTCCAATCTCTTCTTGAAAACCTCCAGTGATGAAGCACCCACAACTTCTGGAGGCCAGCTGTCCCACTGGTTAATTGTCCTCACTGTCAGGAAGCTTCTCCTTAATTCCAGGTTGCTTCTCTCCTTGATGAGTTTCCATCCGCTGCTTCTTGACTTGCTTTCTGGTGCTTTCCCACAGATTCCCCATATTTTTAGACATCACCGTCTCCTTCCAATAAATCCTCAGTTATGATTCTCGCGTGCACAGTCTGAAGCCAGCGTTGCATAGCAGGGGTTTAAAAAACTGGCTGCCTCTCAAGGTAGTAAGTTTTGCAGAATTTTACTGCGCGTTGGGGATTCTCTACTATTTCAATACAGCTACCGGGGGGACAAAAAAATGCTAGGGAAAAAGTAGTATTTTTTTTGCTCCTCCTCCCCCCCAGCCTTCTCTTCAAATTTACATTTTTATCGGCGCCTACCATTTTGTCTCGTGAAATGTCAGTGCTTTAAATCCAGTGTTCTCCGTCGCTCGGTGCTGGATTGTGACTTAACCTTCCCTCTCCTCGCCTCACCTCAGCCGACTCTTTGCAAAAACCGCGGTGGCTGAATATTCAGCAGCCAACCCAGCTGGAAGGCGAGGTGCAAGACTGTACAAAAGAGGAGGACGGAGGAGACAGGAAGCGGGAGACAGACAAAAATGGATAAAAAGAACAAAGGCCGCGAGCGATCGTTGGTTGACCTGAATTCTGCTTTCCTGATGATAGAAGAATAGGGTTTATAGTTTGAAGAGGAAGTTGGATCCAGGGCCCTTCGTGCTCACTGAGCTTGGTTGTTGTTGTTTTTTGCAGACGTTTCATTACCCAACTAGTTAAGATTATCACTACTAGAAGGGAGAGGAGGAGGAGGGGGGGGAGGAGGAGGAGGAGGCCAATGACTGTGGGGTCCTTGGTGCTCTCTGAGCTTGGTTGCAGACATTTGGTGACCCAACTAGGGAACAACATCAGTGCTAGAAGGGAGTGAGGTATGTGGAAAAGGAGGAGGAGGAGGAGGAGGAGGAGGAGGAGGAGGAGGAGGAGGAGGAGGAGGGGGAGGGGGAGGAGGAGGCCAATGACTGTGGCATCCTTGGTGCTCTCTGAGCTTGGTTGCAGACATTTCATGACCCAACTAGGGAACAACATCAGTGCTAGAAGGGAGTGCGGTTTGTGGAGAGGAGGAGGAAGAAGAGGAGGACTGTGCACTCTGAACTTGGTTGTTTTCTTGCAGACATTTGATGACCCAACTAGGGAACATCATCAGTGCTAGAAGGGAGTGAGGTTTGTGGAAAAGGAGGAGGAGGAAGAAGAAGAAGAGGAGGAAGAGGAAGAGGAGGAGGACTGTGGGTTCCTCGCTGATCTCTGAGCTTGGTTCTTTCATTGGTTGTCTGCACTGCAAACATTTCAATACCAAACTAGACAATATCATTGGCGCTAGAAGGAAATGGGATTTTGTTCCATATTTATATACTAGTGGCCTGCCCTGCCAGTGTTGGTGGGAGTATTTGTTGGTTTCATGATTAGGCTGTTTACTGAGTTGGTAGTTCCTTGACTGAGGTATCGTACCCCACAAACTGATGATGTTGCCTAGTGGGGTAATAAAACATCTGGAAGAAAACAGCTAAGCTCAGAGAGCATCAAGGGCCTCCTCCCAAGTCATCTTCTCCTTCTCCTTCTCCTTCTCCTTCTCCTTCTCCTTCTCCTTCTCCTTCTCCTTCTCCTTCTCCTTCTCCTCCTCACAATCCCCATCCCCTTCTAGCACTGATGATGTTACCTAGTTGGGTAATGAAACATCTGCAAGAAAACAATCAAGCTCAGGGAGCACCCAGACCCATGGGCCGCCTCCTCCTCCTCTTCCTCCTCTCTCCCTTTCCCCCACAAACCTTCACTCCCTTCTAGCACTGATGATGTTACCTAGTTCGGTCATGAAGAGTTACCTAGTTTGGTCTTAAGAGCCTTGGTGGCGCAGCAGACTAAAGTGCTGTTAAGTAGCACCAGCTGCCTGCAATTACTGCAAGTTCGAATCTCACCAGGCTCAAGGTTGACTCAGCCTTCCATCCTTCCGAGGTAGGTAAAATGAGGACCCGGATTGTGGGGGGCAATAAGCTGACTTTGTATAAAAAAGAACACCACTTAGGGAGGGGGGCGAAAGCCCTACTAAGCAGGTATAT
Organism: Pituophis catenifer annectens; assembly: GCF_029215685.1. Classification (NCBI taxonomy): domain Eukaryota; kingdom Metazoa; phylum Chordata; class Lepidosauria; order Squamata; family Colubridae; genus Pituophis; species Pituophis catenifer. The sequence goes on from NW_027256890.1 coordinate 5,046,567, forward strand.
ACAAAAGTATGAAGGCTATTGCTTAACGCATTGTAAACTGCCCTGAGTCTCCAGAGAAGGGCGGCATATAAATCGAACCAATAAATCGAACCAATAAATGAAACATCTGCAAGAAAATCACCAAGCTCTGGAAGCACCGAGAACTCCTGGGTCCAATTTTTTTGGGCCAAACAATTTCATTGGTTTCAATTATTTCACAAAAATTTGCAAGTTAAAGAGTACCTTTGTTTTTTTTTAAAAAAAAATAGCCTTTCACTGTTCTTTTCATCTAGTGATTAAAAGACACTTTTCACCCCTGCTGTTTAGAAGCATTTGCTCTTATGTGGTCACAACGTCCAACATCACATTTGCAAACCACCTCAAGAGGACTAGACTGACTGAGAAAGGCAGCGCGCTGAAGCTGGAAAGCAACGAAATGCATAAATACAAAGCAATGAACCCTTCCCCTCTCCCGGCAATTAGAAAAGTAAAAAAAAAAAAAAATTGGATGCTACGAGTTTAAAACAATAATCCACTCACTAGACTACTCCGGTTTCCGCTTGTAAATGGAGAGAAAATCAAATTAATTCTACATGAAGAACGGATCTTTCCTTCAACCAAGTGTAATTTCAGTCGTCTGGAGCCTGGCTTACATGTTGCCAAATTATCCAATTACAGGCTCATTCGAATCCATCTGGGGAAGATTGTCGTGGATTGTAAATCGATAATTTCAAAAGAGATTCTAATCCTTCCCGGAAAACTCGAGAGGGGAACCATCCTACCCGCCCATCCAACTCCAGAGACAGAAAATGTTTGACATGAAACCAAGGAGAAGAAGGCACTTGAATAGTTCCTGTTGTGTGTGGAAAAGAGGTACTTTATCAGATAGGATGAGAGGCGAAGGAGACAGCTCCAATGGAGCCTTCATTCTGATGGTCGAGACAGGCCCTCGGAGCTTCTGAGGAAAAAATACCTCTGTAGTTTGAGTTAAACATGAATGCGGCCCATCCTTGAAAAAACCTACTTTGCATACTACCAGCTCTCAGTTTCCCCAAAGTTGGAGGTGGGTATATAATAACTTATTTAATTTATTCATCGTATCATTCAGACACTGCCCATCTCCCTCAGCCGAGGCTCTGGGTGGCCTACGAAGAGACAGAAGTCAAGTTATTCTCCAAAGCACCTGAGGGCAGGACAAAAAGCAATGGGTGGAAACTAATCTATTGGTCTTCTCATCATTCCTGTTGCCCATCTCCTCCCACTTGTGACTGCACAGCTGTAACTTTGTTGCTTGTATCTTTGCAATTATTATTGATTGTTTCCTAGAATGATTTGATTGCTTATTTGTACCCTATGATTATCATTAAGTATTGTACTTTATGATTCTTGATAAACGTATCTTGTCTTTTTATGTACACTGAGAGCATATGCACCAAAGACAAATTCCTTGTGTGTCCAATCACACTTGGCCAATAAAGAATTCTATTCCATTCCATTCCATTCCACTCCACTCTACTCTACTCTACTCAGAGAGAAGCAATTTAGAACTAAGGAGAAGTTTTCTGACAGCTAGAACAATTAACCTGTGGAACAACTTGCCTCCAGAAGTTGTGAATGCTCCAACACTGAAAGTTTTTAAGAAGATGTTGGATAACCATTTGTCTGAAGTGGTGTGGGGTTTCCTGCCTAAGCAGGGGGTTGGACTAGAAGACCTCCAAGATCCCTTCCAACTCTGTTATTCTATTCTGTTCTGTTCTGTTCTGTTCTGTTCTGTTCTGTTCTGTTCTGTTCTGTTCTACTCTACTCTACTCTACTCTACTCTACTCTACTCTACTCTACTCTACTCTACTCTACTCTACTCTACTCTGTTCTATTCTATTCTATTCTATTCAGTATTATAATGAAAACAGTTAAAAACTAGGATGGAAGTAATCAAAATTAAGAATTAAAAAAGGGAAGGGGGGGGGCTCACCAGCCTCGTGGCTGCATGAGTTCTCCGTGGGTCCCAAGTGAGTCAAAACAAGCAGGTTTTCAAGGCCAGGAGAGTAGGGGGGGTCTACCTGTCCTCTGGGGAGGGGGAGAACATTCCAAAAGGCAGGAACAATGGAGGAGAAGGCCCTCTTCCTGGACACCCACCTGTTGGAATTTTTTTAACTGATGGGGATAGGATAACAGAATAACAGTATAACAGAGTTGTAATGGATCTTGGAAGTCTTTTGTTCTAACCCCTTGCTCAAGGAGACCCTGCACCATTTTGGACCAATGGCTGTCCACTCCGGTCTCTTCTTGAAAACCTCAGATTACAGATTAACAGAGTTGTAAATGACCTTGTAGGTCATCTAGTCCAACCCCCTGCACAAGGAGGAGATTTCTGATGGATGGCAGTCCAATCTCTTCTTGAAAGCCTCCAGTGATGAATAATAATAATAATAATAATAATAATAATAATAATAATAATAATAATTTTATTTCTATACCGCCCTTCTCCCGAAGGACTCAGGGCGGTGTACAGCCTATTTAAAAACACAAACAAAACAATGATATAAAATTTAAAATAATTAAATAAATGGCTCAAATTTAAAACCCCAATAAATTTAAATACCCCAATTTAAAACTATTGTATTGATAGTCCGGCCTGGCGGAACAACAGGGTCTTCAATGCGCAGCGAAACACCCGGAGGTCAGATATCTTACGAATTTCCGGGGGCAGTTCATTCCACAGGGCTGGGGCTCCCACAGAGAAGGCCCTCCCCCTGGGCGTCGCCAGCCGACATAACTTGGCCGATGGCACCCTGAGGAGACCCTCTCTGTGGGAACGAACTGGTCGGTGGGAGGCTATTGGTGGCAGAAGACGGTCTCGGAGGTACCCGGGTCCTATGCCATGGAGCGCTTTAAAGGTGGTAACCAACACCTTGAATCGCACCCGGAAGACCACCGGGAGCCAGTGCAGCTCGCGCAGGAGGGGTGTCACATGGGCATAACGGGTTGCGCCCATAACCACCCGCGCGGCCGCATTCTGGACCAGTTGGAGCCTCCGAGTGCTCTTCAAGGGGAGCCCCATGTAGAGAGCATTACAATAGTCCAACCGGGAAGTAACAAGGGCATGAGTGACCGTGCGCAGGGCGTCCCGATCCAGAAAGGGCTGCAACTGGCGAATCAGGCGAACCTGATAAAAGGCCCCCCTGGCCACGGCCGTCATATGCTCTTCTAAAGACAGCCGCGCATCCAGGAGGACACCCAGATTGCGAGCCCTCTCCGTGGGGGGCAAAGATTCACCCCCAATAGTCAGCGATGGCACCTGCTGACTATATCGGGGCGCCGGAAGCCACAGCCACTCGGTCTTGGAGGGGTTGAGTCTGAGCCTGTTCCTCCCCATCCAGGCCCGCACGGCCTCCAGGCAGCGGGACATCATGTGAAGCTCCCACAACTTTTGAAGGCAACTTCTGTTCCATGGGTTGATTATTCTCACTGTCAGAAAATGTCTCCTTATTTCCAGGTTGAATCTCTCCTTGAATAGTTTCCATCCATTATTCCTTGTTTGGCCTTCAGATGCTTTGGAAAATACCTTGACCCCCCTCCTCTCTGGGGAAGCCCCTGAAATATTGGAAGACTGCTATCATGTCTCCCCTGGTCCTTCTCTTCACTAGATTAGCCATGCCCAGTGCTGTGACTCTGACCCCCGAGCCCGTCTTATCGGAGGGAGAAGACTCTGAAGGTGAAGGAGAGGAGTTGGCCAGTCCTCCCTCTCCAGGACCCTCCTCTCTGGCAATGCCTCAGGTGTCTCCCGAGGGAGAAGAGATTGGCCAGGAGCCAGGTATATTCGAACAGTCACAGTCGGACAGTGACGGAGATAAGTCTTGGCTGGATCCACGCCAGCATCGGAGAGACAAGCGCACGCAGCAGAAAAGGAGGCGTGCCAAAGATTAAGCTGAGTCACTGGACCACATCCCACAGGGGATAAAAGGGGGTGTGGTGGCCATTCAGGCTCTGTGACGGACAAAACTAAACAACTAGCGAGTCGCATTGTATCTCTGAAACTATGTTATCTGCCTGCCTTGGATTTAATATGGACTGGACTTGACAATTCTTTGACTTTGTGTATTTGTTTTCGTTTATCTGACGGAGGAGGAACACCTCCCTCTGTGAGTAAAGTTCTTGGCAAGCAGCTCCTGGGTTGCTGCCAATCCTGTTATCGAAGGAATTTATTGTCTGCAAGTTTTATTTAACCCCTGGCTGACTGTTTGTGTGCGTGTGTGAGACGGGGACAGAACACCCAGTTCCTGCAACCGTTCATTGTATGTTTTTGTCTCCAGTCCCCTAATCATCCTGGTTGCTCTTCTCTGCACTCTTTCTAGAGTCTCAACATCTTTTTAATACTGTGGTGATCAAAACTGGATGCAGTATCCTAGGTGTGGTCTTACTAAGGCTTTATAGAGTGGTGTTAGTACCTCCCTTGATCTTGATTGAATCCCTCTGTTAATGCAGTTTAGGATTGCATTGGCTTTTTTGGCTGCCGCCACACACTTTTGGCTCATATTTAGCTGGTTGTCCACTAAGACTCCAAGATCCCTCTCACAGTCACTTCTGTTAAGCCTGGTCTCACCTGGTCTCTATGTGTACTTTTGGTTTTTCTTGCCTAAGTGTAAGACTTTCCTTTTCTCTACATCGAATTTCATCATGAGGCTTTGCTCATCTGGTAGTGTTTCCTGCCTGATCTACCTGGTAAGGCCCCAAACAAGTCATCCTTCCATCCTTCAGGCAACGCCAAAAAAAAAAAAAAAAAGGCAAAACAGAAGAGGAAATTCCTCCAGAAATGCAAAAAATTACAGGCTTTATGCCTCTTGTCTAGAGGCAGGGAGGACCAGGGATGACTCTGCACATCTCGGCCACACCAGAAATCGTCACCCCAGCCGAGCTTTAATTCATTAGTCAAGAGGTTAAGTTTCCATTTGGTTTGATTGCACTGTAAGCAGACCTCCCTGGTACATTCAGTGAAAGGAATGGGAGGACAGAAAAAGAGGAAATCAATAGGCACTCTGCCACATGAAAGGGAGAGAGAGAGAGAGAGAGAGAGAGAGAGAGAGAGAGAGAGAGAGAGAGAAAGAAAAAAAGGGAAAGAGAAAGAAAGAGAAAAAAGAAATGAAAGAAAGAGCAAAAAAGAAAAGAGCAAAAAGAGAAGAAAGAGAGAGAAGAAAAGAGAAAAAGGGGGAGACAGAGAGAAAGGCAGAGACAGAGAGAGACACCCAGAGAGAGAAACAAAAAGAGGGAAAGAGAAAGAAAGAAAAAAGAAATGAAAGAAAGAGCAAAAGAGAAGAAAGAGAAAAAGAGAAAGAAGAAAAGAGAAAAAAGGAGAGAGAGAGAAACAAAAAGAGGGAAAGAGAAAGAAAGAGAACAGAAATGAAAGAAATGTTACGAGGAATGGTGGATCAGGCCCAATAAAGAGACTTGAGTCATCAAGTAAAATATCTCTCTTTTATTTGCAGGTTTATCACTTCATCGCTTGGTTACATCTGGAACTGGAACATGGAGGAGTGTGCTCACCTTTTATACCTGTGGGCGGGGATTCAGGTAAGGAGGGGTCTATGGGCGGAGCTGACCTGGTGGGTGTCTGGGTTAACCCTTGCACTACTGCGCTATAGCTGATCCCTGGCACGGGCAGAGCATTTACGCCTGACAAATCCCCCTCTAAATGCCTGACCCGTGTCTGTAGGCCTGACTGGCTGGTTAGTACCCTGGGGTGGATGTTGAGCTTGGAAACTAAGTGTGAGTGTTGCTTGCCCTGTAGGGGTTTCGTGAGTATGTCTGCAGTCTGCTCTTCTGTATCGCAGTGTATGGCCTTTATGAAACCAATTCTGGAGAGCTGTCTAACGTGCTTATATTTTATGTCTATGTGCCTTGACCTTTGCCCTACGGCGTCGGACATGGATATCTCTATGGCGGCTTTGTTATCTTCGTAGATATTTATTGGGTAAGCTGGTTCTCTCCACACGCTGGCGAGTAGGTCGTGGAACCAGATGAGATTGTTGGCGGCTTTGGAGAGGCATATGTATTCAGCTTCAGTAGTCGAGGTAGCCACCAAGATTTGTTTGCCTGTGTACCAATGCACCGGACAGTTATTTAAGTAGAATACGTACCCAGACGTGCTTTTGCGGCCTTTGGCGTCTCCGGCCCAGTCAGCATCAGCGTAGCATGAGAGGATGGGTTCTTCGGATTTTTCAGGCTCTAGGGTTAAGCATGCATTGACACTCTGTTTCAAGTATCTTAGCACTCTTTTCACTGCATCCCAGTGATATGTGGTGGGTTTGCTCACGTGCCTGGATAGTAAATTAACGGATAGAGCAATGTCCGGTCTTGTCCAATTAGCGATATACAGGAGGGAGCCTATGATTGACCTGTACAGCGTGTTGTCTCCAAATTCGGGTGATTCATCATGCATGTTTTTTAGGAAGTCCGCCTGCATGGGTGAATCACATCCCTTGGCGTCTGCCATGTTGCACTTATGGAGTAACTCTTCTATCTTCTCTTTCTGTGATAGTTGGAAACCTTTTGGTGTTTGGTTGATTTGTACCCCCAGGTATCGGTTTATCCTCCCAAGATACTTTAGGGTGAAATGCTCGCTCAGCCTGCTGGCAAAGGTGTTGCGGTTGGCTTCATGTTTGCTGATGTATAGAATGTCATCCACGTAAACTAGGATGTATTCTGGTGAGTCCCCCTCTTTCCTGGTGAAGAAACAATTGTCAGCTATGGTCGCCGTGAATCCCATAGACTTCAGGGCCTCTACCAGGCATTCGTACCATCGTTTGCCTGATTGTTTTAGTCCGTATAGGCTCTTATGAAGTAACCAGGTGTCCCCTCTGTTGGTTTCTTTGCTGTGGGGGGCTCTGATGTATATCTCTTTGTCTAGTTTGGCGTGCAGGTAGGCGGTCTGCACGTCGAACTGGTGCACCTCCAGCCCTAGCAAGGATGCGATGACCAAGGCGCTTTTGACGCTCTCTGTTCTTACGGTGGGCGAATAGGTGTCTGTGTAGTCCTCCGGGAACCTTTGGGCAAACCCCTGGGCAACTAATCTTGCTTTGTATAGACTTTGGCCACCCTCTAAATTCTTGACTTTGAATATCCACCGGGTGCCTATTGTGTTCTTGCCCTCTGGGACTTTGGTGGGGGTGTATACCTCCAGCTTCCTCAGGCTGTCCAGTTCTTTGGCCATGGCTAACTCCCACTTTGCCCTCTCCCCCTGGGGTAGTCTCAGTACCTCTTCGTAGGAGTTTGGCGTAACGTGGTTCGCGTGCACGTGCATCACGTAGTCATTTAGCCTTCTTGGCAGCTGGTTTCTGGTTGACCTGACCGGTCTGGTTGCTGTCTGCTCAGTGTCGTGCAGATATCTGGCCGCTCTTTGTGTCAGTGATTCGACATTTATCTTGGGATGATTCTCTTTCCATCCCTCAACCTTGATGCCTTGGAGGTTGGGCTTGGGCCTGCTCCCTTCCTGTTTATCCACTGTCTCGATTTTGTTCTGATTTTGTTCGATTGGGCTATCCTCCTGCTTGGTGGGTACCTCGTTTAAATGTATTCTGGACCAGTTGGCTTGCTCATGGAATGCCGCTGTCCTAGAGACCACAAACCTATTGTTGCTGTCCACAAACCTGAAGCCCTTGGTTCCTGGCTCGTATCCCATGAACCTGAGCCTTCTGGATACCTTATCCCCTTTCTTGCGTAACTGCTTGGGTATGTGTACATCAGCAGTCACACCGAACACATGTAGGTGTGCTATCTGTGGCTTCTTGTTATACATGATCTCGTACGGTGTTTTGTCTATCACACTGGACCACGTTCTATTTAGTGTGTAGTTGGAGTAGACCAGCGCTTCAGACCAGAAGTGTTGGCCAATGCCCGCGTCTTCTAAGGCGCACCTGACCATCGTTTGGAGCATGGAGTTCCGTCGTTCTACGACCCCGTTCTGAAAGGCGGAAAACGGGGCCGACGTAAAGTGAATCACGCCCTTAGACCTGAGCCAATTGGAGAAGTCCTTAGATAGAAACTCAGACCCTCTGTCGGTCATGATTTGTTTGATTTGTTTGTTGTTTTGAGTTTCTACTCTTTTATAAAACTCTTTGAATTTTTGGAAGGCCTCATCCTTCTTCCTCAAGGTGTAGACGAAGCCATATCGACTATAGTCGTCCACTATGGTGAGGAAATACCTTTTCTTATAATTTATGGATGGCCTTAGGGGCCCTACCAGGTCCATGTGTACCAAGTCGAATATTTGTTTGGCGGCACGCAATGACTTCTTGGGTCTGGGTTTTACCTTTAGTTTAGAACACTTGCACACCGAGCACTCGAGGTAGTTTTTACAGTCTTTTATTGTGATACCCTCGGTACAATTGGCCATTTTCTCTATCACGGGAAAACTGGCGTGTCCAAGCTTCCGGTGCAGCAGATGTGCACAGTTGTCATGCATTGGTTTGCCTATTGAGGGCCTCTTTTGGGTGTGTTTGTTGTGTTGCGTTTCTGTTGTCGTGTTATCATCGCTATCTATCTCTCTCCTATCTACCCGTTCACTCTCAGCCCTGTCTTGGTTGGTGTCGTCTGTGTTCTCTGAACTGGTGTTTATGCTGTGGGTGTATTCCTTATAGAAAGTTATGTAAGGCAACCCTTGGTCAACGGTTACCCTTCCTACATCTTCCCCATCCTTGCTAACCCTGACATTGCCTTTTGTGAATATCACCTCAACCCCTGATTCTTTGCTAAGCTTCACTGCGGCCAGGATGTTGTGGGGTATCTCCGGGACTAGCAGTACCCCCTCTATTTTTCCTACGCCAGGTAATGTGATTGCCCCTTTGCCTGTTACTCTAACCTGGTTTTGGTCTGCAACTTTGATCGAGAAATCCTCTCTCTTGAATGATGAGAGCAGTTCCCGGTTGTATGTGGTGTGGTTGGAGGCTCCCGAGTCTAGGAGCCATGAGCTGGTGTCTTTGTCTTGGTGTGTGGTGTGCGTGTGTTCCCCTATCCCATATAGAGACCCTGTCCTGCTGTCGCGTGAGCTGTCTCTGTTTCCTCTCTTATCCCTGGGGATGGGTGAGTCTCTGCGCCTATACCTTTCTTCGGATGTGTGCCTTTCCGTTTGTCTATACCTATGCTCTGGCCTGCCTCTCTCCCTATAGTTCTTGGGGCAATCCCTTTTGATGTGTCCCCTCGACCCGCAGATGTAGCACTCGGGCGTGTTGTGTTGTTTCTCTTGGAAGACTACTCTCTTCTCATTTTTGTGTTCTCTGGGAGGGCCGGGGCGGCTCCTCCTCAGATTATCTTCTGCGATAAGTCTGTTGGATAGCCTCTCCACAGACAGCATCCCTAGGCTAACGGTGTCTAAGTGCGTTAGGAAGCTATTCCATGAGTGATCTAAAGAGTTGATTATCACACTCTTCATGATTTGGTCGGAAATAACTTCTCCCCTAAGGTGTAGCTCTGCTCTGGTACCGCTCAAGGACACTAGGTGCTCACTCATGGGGGTCCCTGGCTTAAGTCTGGTGGAAAAAAAGTCTTTGGAAATTTGTGTGGTGGTGGACACACTCTCACTATAAAACAATCCAAACATTTTCCCTATAATCTCTGATACTGTGATGTTATGGCCAATACAGTGGTAAATAGTGGGGGAAATACTGGCAATTAAAAGGTAGAATGCCTTATGGTGCATGCAATCCAGCTCTAAAGTCCATGGCCTCTCTGGAGGGTCATTAATAAAATGAGACATGTTTTCTTTCAGAAATATCACCTGGAGCTGCTGTGACCACTCTAGGATATTGCCCCCATCCATCCTCAACTTGGGAAAGTCAACAGGTAAGTTCCCAGCACTAGTAGTAAAATTACTTACTGCTGGCTGCTGTCCATGGTTCCTTATGTGCCTATAGCAGCAGTAAGGCATGGGAACGCTTGCCGGTAATTTAAAAGTCCCGCTTTGTAATTTTTTTCTTTTTTCTTCTTCTAGGCGGAAGAGCGCATGCGCGAAGTTCATTTCAGCTCCGCCGTCGCCGAGGAAGGACCTGTTCATCGCGGCTCCGCTGTAGAGGCCTCTGCCAGTCGGGTAGGCCTCGGCTTCGGACTTGGGAGTCCAGATGTGCTCCGGAGGGTGTCGTCCAGCGGCTGCTTCTCCGGGGTGAAGATCCTGGCGGCGTTGGGGCTCCGGTGATGGCTGTAAGTAGCTGCCCCAGTCTGCGCGGTCCGGGGTGTGCGGCCTGGGCGATCGGAGGCGCGGTGTCCCTGGGGTGCGTAGGTGGGCTGGCGGGCTGGCACGGGCGTCGGTGGCTCTCGGGTGGGTGCTCCGTTGCCCCTCTCCTCGCCTCCCTTTCTGTTTTGGCCTCTCCGGCTTCTCTTTTGTAATTTTGAGGCCTGGGCCGAAGGCGGCGGCAAGGGTCTTCATGGCCCTATCTACTTGCCGCTCGCTGGGGGTGTACCAGGGGTCAGAGTCGGATTCGGTCCCCTCTCCCCGGTCACTTTCCTCGTGGTTCTTGGTCCGGCATTTTTCGCGCGCCGGCCATTTTGAACCCTGGCTTTCGATTGGTTGGGGGTCGGCCATCTTGTCCGACCACGTGGACAAAGATGGCCGCCGTTTCAAATTTAGAGCGGGGCTTTGGGGCTCGGTGGCCGTTGGAAGTGCCCCTTTGGGCGATCCACTCACCGAGTCCAGCTCCTCGAGCTCTGAGTCCGAGCCTTCTTCGCTCCTTGCTGCCTCGCGATCGAGTATGAAGCTCCGCAGGTCGGCAAGGAGGTTTTTGTCGCCGGCTCTCTCCTTCAACAGCTGCAGGACGTCGAGTCGCAGCTCCTCTCCTTCTTGGTCGTCGTGGTGGCCCCTTTTCCCTTTCTCGATCTCCCCCTTTCCTTCCGTTGCGGTGGTTTTGGGGGTGGTTGAGGATCCTGCCTTCCCTGGCGTGCCCGGTGGGTTGCCTTCCAGTTGCTTCGGGGGTGTCGCCATTCTGCAGGTAGGTATGGGTCCTTGTCTTGTGGCTTGGGATCTTTGGGCCTTACCAACCATCCTCTGCTACCATTTTGTTACGAGGAATGGTGGATCAGGCCCAATAAAGAGACTTGAGTCATCAAGTAAAATATCTCTCTTTTATTTGCAGGTTTATCACTTCATCGCTTGGTTACATCTGGAACTGGAACATGGAGGAGTGTGCTCACCTTTTATACCTGTGGGCGGGGATTCAGGTAAGGAGGGGTCTATGGGCGGAGCTGACCTGGTGGGTGTCTGGGTTAACCCTTGCACTACTGCGCTATAGCTGATCCCTGGCACGGGCAGAGCATTTACGCCTGACAAGAAAGAGCAAAAAGAAAAAGAGAAGAAAGAGAAAAAGAGAGGGAAGAAAAGAGAAAAAAAGAGAGAGAGAGAGAGAGAAAGGCAGAGAGAGACACACACACAGAGAGAAACAAAACAGAGGGAAAAAGAAAGAGAAAAAAGAAAAAAATGAAAGAGAGAGCAAAAAGAAAAGAGCAAAAAGAGAAGAAAAAGAGAGAGAAGAAAAGAGAAAAAGGGAGACAGAGAGAGAGAGAGAAGACAATATAATTGGGGAGGGAGGAACCCACCAAGAAAACAACGCCAAGAAAGGTTAAAGAACATTAAAGGAAGAATTTTCTTCCTGCTTGCTCAGAAAAAAAGAGAGAGAACCAGAGGAGAGAGAGGGAGAGAGAGTGAGAGAAAGAGAGAGAGAGAGAGTGAGAGAGACGTCTTAATTTTGTTGGGAGACCAACTAGCTCAGCCTTGTTTCCAGTAATCCTAATTACCCTAGAAATACAAAGCTGGCTTATCGAGTTTGAATGGTGAATTACAGGGCCCTTGCCAGGGAACTGGAAAGAGAAGGATAATAAATGTCCTCTTTCCAACATGGATTAGAAAGGCAGCACGGCGGAGAATCTGCCTCTCTAAATCCTGGGCAAACTCGGGTCGCTGTTTACGGGTTACAGTATTGCTGCAGTTGGGCTGCGACTTGGAAAGATTCCCCAGTTCAAATCATTGTGGGATTATAATAGAGAAATTCTTTCTCCCCTCTTCAATCCGATTGTTCAATCTCACATGGATGCTCTAAGCACTGGTGGAATTCAATTTTTTTTTTTACTACCGGTTCTGTGGGCGTGGCTTGGTGGGCGTGGCAGGGGAAGGATACTGCAGAATCCCCATTCCCACCCCACTCCAGAGGAAGAATATTGCAAAATCCCCATTCCCTCCCCACTCCAGGGGAAAGATACTACAAAATCCCCATTCCCGCCCCACTCCAGGGGAAGGATACTGCAAAATCTCCATTCCCGCCCCACTCCGGGGAAGGATACTGCAAAATCCCCATTCCCGTCCCATACCAGGGGAAGGATACTGCAAAATCCCCATTCCCACCCCACTCCTGGGGGAAGGATACTGCAAAATCCCCATTCCCTCCCCACTCCTGGAGGAAGGATACTACTCTAAATAAAAGCTCACTCTATAGATACAATAAATAGGATCTTCTATTCTCCTTTGAATCCTATCTCTCCTTGATATGTACACAGAGATTATTTTACCAATAGAAGAGACTATTTGTAGCTCAGGGTTGAACCGTGGGGGCCTCTGAACTTGGTGGTTTTCTTATAGGTCACTGATGATATTACCTAATTTGGTAATAAAACGTTTGCAAGAAAATCACCAAACTCAGAGAGCACCAAAGACCCCCCCACCCCCAGAGTTTATTCTATGGATTGCATAGAAATGACCCATATTGCTTCCATCCGGCAAATTCTACGATATGGTTGAATTAACCGCACGTTATTGAATGATTCATTGGGTTGATGCAATTGAATAAGCGGCTTATGCAACCTGCCATGCTGCAAAGCAAGGTTTATAGGATTTGAAAACCTAATGGCTAAGTCTGCCCAACACGTAAGCCTAGCATGATATATGTGAGTCATGTCAGTGTCAAATGATTGTTTCAATCTTTCAGCTTCACCAGGTAAACTCTTTGAGTTTCAACGGCCAGAAGATGATAATATCACATTAAAGAAGAGGGGGGCCAGGAAGATTAGAGTAACAGAATTGGAAGGGACCTTGGAGGTCTTCTAGTCCAACCCTATACAATCTCAGACAAGTGACTGTCCAATCTCTTCTTAAAAACTTCCAGTTTTGGAACATTCACAACTTCTGGAGGCCAGTTGTTCCACTGATTAATTGTTCTCACTGTCAGGAAATTCCTCCTTAGTTCTAAGTTGCTTCTCTCCTTGATGAGTTTCCATTCGTTGCTTCTTGCCCTGCCCTTAGTTGCTTTGGAGAATAGCTTGACACCCTCTTCTTTGTGGCAGCCCCTAAGTTATTGAAACACTGCTATCATGTCTCCCCTAGTCCTTCTTTTCATTAAACCAGATCAAAAGGAAAGACAACTTTGGACATCCCTTCCTCCAACACGGGGTGAGAGAATTTCAACCCCCATCAATCTTAGTCAACATCTCTTGATGGAAATTAACCAAGCTAGCTGCAAGTTTTAAGTTTCCCCCGGGGACAAATTTTTCAACTAGCAAGGTTTGATTTGAGGTTATATAATTCAGTGGCTCAGGGGCTAAGACGTTGAGTTTGTTGATCAAAATGTCGGCAGTTCAGCGGTTCGAATCCCGAGTGCCGTGTAATGGGATGAGCTCCCATGACTTGTCCCAGCTTCTGCCAACCTAGCAGTTCGAAAGCGGGTAAAAAAGGCAAGTAGAAAAATAGGGACCACCTTTGGTGGGAAGGGAACAGTGTTCCGTGCACCTTTGGCATTGAGTCATGCCGGCCACATGACCACAGAGACGTCTTTGGACAGTGCTGGCTCTTCGGCTTTGAAACAGAGATGAGCACTGCCCCCTAGAGTCGGGAACGACTAGCACATATGTGCGAGGGGAACCTTTACTTATAACTGATCAGGACCTCGGACAGAATATGGGTTTCACTCATGAAGGAGGGCAGCTCCCGTAGAGGGTGAATTAATTGATGCCTTCATTTTCTCACTTTTTAAAAAAATATATATTTTTCTCCTTTTGAAGCTTTGTTCCTAGCCAGATTGGACATCTCTGTCACAAAACAGACAGGAAGGGGTTTAAACATTTAATGAGCTCCTGAACCGTTGCTGGTCACGATGGCTCCTTATTTACATACACATATACATATCTATTAATATTGTGTGTGTGTGTGTCAAAGAGCATTTTGATGCTTGTTTTCCTTGCAAGCAGCCTGGGGTGATCTCAGAAAAGGGGCCGATAACTCCCCACTGTAAGTAAATACATGAATATTAACAAAATGTTGCGTTGTTAAAATCTGCTTTTTTTTTTTTATGCTTCACGTCAATAGCTTTCTCCGTTCTACGCAGGAATGATTTTTATGACTGGGATGCTGCCCGCATTAACGCCGGTTTTAAGTTGAACAAAGTGTTGAGCATACATATGAAGAGACACCAATTAATCCGAGTACCAGAATGATCAAAGAAAACAGTAAATGAAGTATTGAATTGATAATATAAGCTTCAAAGCGAAGATGTTTTTCAACCAATGTTGTAATTTCTTCTTTTTTCATGTACATAAAATTGGACATTAACCATTGTGGGTAGGAAATTAATGATGATGATGATGATGATGATGATGATGATGATGATGATGATGATGATACATCGCGCAGTCCTAAACGCTTGGGAAGTGTTCAACTAGTGATTTGGGATACGAAATCCAGCATGGTCATCTCGTTTGCTGTGTATACTGTCATAATAATAATAATAACTTTATTGTCACTGGACGTGTATACACAGTATACCCATACAACGAAATTCACTTAACACCCAAAGACCAGGTCCAAGAGACATAACAATCCCCAAACACACTCCCACCCACCACAAATTCTCCGCCCCTAAACCACCCAAACATCCACACAATAATGCTGTCCAGCAGCTCGCCGATGGTGGCCCTTTCATTGTTGAGTGCAATTATAGCTCTGGGATAAAAACTATTCAGAAGATGTGTGGTCCGAGTTTTAATTGTTCTGTATCTTCTGCCAGAAGGCAAGAGTCCAAAAAGATTGTAAGCAGGATGGGAAGGGTCTCTGAGAATGTTGTGCAACTTCCTCAAACAGCGAGATGCGAAGATGTCGTCCAGGGCTGGTAGCTGGAGTCCGATGATATCCTGGGCAGTTTTAATGATTCTCTGTAGAGCTTTTTTGTCCGCTACAGAGCTGCTCCCATACCATGCAAGAATGCCGTATGTCAGGACACTCTCAATGGTGCTGCGATAGTAGGACAGAAGTAGATGCTGAGATAGATTTATCTTCCTGAGCATCTCAGGAAGTACAGCCTCTTCTGTGCCTTTTTCACAAGCATGTTTTTTTTATTATTATTTATTTATTTATATGCCGCCCTTCTCCGGAGACTCAGGGCAGCTGACAATGCACTAAGCAGTAGCCTTCATTCTTTTGTATATTTATACAAAGTCAGCTTATTGCCCCCACAACTGGGTCCTCAATTTACCTACCTTAGAAAGGGTGGAAGGCTGAGTCAACCTTGAGCCTTGGCAAGATTCGAACCTGCAGTAATTGCAGACAGCTGTTCTTAATAAAGGGTGCTTTAGACCACTGTACTATCAAGGCTCTTGGTAATGAATGTTAACATTCATAGTCCATGAGAGGTCCTTGGAGATATAAATGCCCAGAAATTTAAAACTACCAACCCTCTCCACCTCCTCACCATTTATGTACAATGGTAAATGTACATCTCTCTTCCTCCTGAAGTCAATTATAAGTTCTTTAGTTTTTGTGGTGTTAAGTGTAAGATTATTTTCTTTACATCACAATGTCAGTCCTTGTACTTCCTTTCTATAAGCAGACTCATTGTTCTCATTAATGAGCCCTACCATTGTTGTGTCATCCGTAAATTGAATAATTGCTCGGTGTGTGGTTTTTTTTTTTTTTGGAAAATCTGATCCTCTGCATTGCAGCTGCATTGAAATAAGGCCATGAAACTCAATGGGATTTCTTCTCGGTCTCCTGCTTGGGTGTGGTGGGGTTGGACTAGATGGCCTACAAGGTCCCTTCTGTTCTGATATTCTGTTCTGATATTCTGCATGGGATTGTAGGATAAATTTAATTTAATTAATTTAATTTAATTAATTCAATTTATATGCCACCCCTCTCCGAAGACTCAGGGCGGCTGAGATGGGACTTTAAAAAAAAAAAAATTAAAAGGACAGAGGACTATCTTGTTAATAAACAGCTGAGTGACACTGTTAGGAAAATTGTAAAGTTGTTGCACAAAAACATTGCAGCTTTCCCAATTTTTGTGACAAGACATCTTCTGTTTAGAATGGTGCTCAGCAGCTATTCCTAATTCAAGAAGATTGCCAGATGCTCACAATAATTTATCTGAGCGGAACCTGCTTTTGGTGACAGGGATTCTCAGCAGGATATCCCTATCTCGGTGAGTTTATCAGCTCTTTAATTTTGTAGACCTTGCAAAACCATGTTTTTTTTCTTTTTTTGAAAAAAATAAAATAAAATAAAATAAATCCAGGCCAGTGATCTTGGCAGGGATCAGCTAAGCTTTGAAAAATTAAGAACAGTTGATTCCAGCTTTTTTGCACATCAATAACTTCTAAGTGCAAGATAAAGAAAAAAGAAAAAAAAAGAAAAAAAAAAGAAGGCAAACTCCGGAAAGAAAGGCTACAGATTTTAAGAAACAATCATGACTAATTTGTTCCTTCAACGAAACGACATAATGGAAAAAAGAATCTCTACACCTTAGCGAATGTGAAGCCAATGTGGTAGCCAGTTTTGATAGATGTCAGAAGCAAAGCAGGAACGAGGAGGCAGAAATCAAAGTCCAAGTTGATTGATTGATTGATTGATTGATTGATTGATTGATTCAATTTATATGCTGCCCTTCTCCCGAGACTCAGGGCGGCTTACAATGCGTTAAGCAATAGCTTTCATACTTTTGTATATACCTGCTTAGTAGGGCTTTCGGGCCCCCCTAAGTGGTGTTCTTTTTTATACAAAGTCAGCTTATTGCCCCCACCATCCGGGTCCTCATTTTACCTACCTTGGAAGGATGGAAGGCTGAATCAACCTTGAGCCTGGTGAGATTTGAACTTGCGGTAATTGCAGGCAGCTGGTGCTACTTAACAGCACTTTAGTCTGCTGCGCCACCAAGGCTCTTATACAAATATGCAGATTAACAGAGTTGGAAGGGACCTGGTAGGTCATCTAGTCCAACCCCCCACCCAAGCAGGAGACCCTACACTAGGGGTGAAATCCAGCAGGTTCTGACTGGTAGCGAAAATTTTGAGCAGTTCAGAGAACCAGCAAATACCACCTCTGGCTGGCCCCAGAGTGGGGTGGGAATGGAGATTTTGCAATATCCTTCCCCTGCCACGCACACCAAGCCACGCACAGCAAGCCAGGCCCACCCAACCAGTAGTAAAAAAAATTGGATTTCACCACTGCCCTACACCATTTCTGACCGAGGGCAGTCCAGTCTCTTCTTGAAAGCCTCCAGGGATGAAGCTCTCACAACTTCCAAAGGCAATTTCTGTTCCGTCGGTTGATTGTTCTCACTGTCAGGAAATTCCTCCTTATTTCTAGGTTGAATCTCTCCTTGGTCAGTTTCCATCCTTTATTCCTTGTCTGACCTTCGGGTGCCTTGGAAAGTAGCTTGATCCCTTCCTCTCTCCTGCTTGTGTTGGGGGTTGGACTAGATGACCTACAAGGTCCCTTCCAACGCTGTTAATCTGATCTAAATCTATTCCATTCATCCTGGAATAACTGGGCCTGGTGGCTCAGCAGACTGATAGCATTGTGATTAACACCAGCTGCCTGCAATTACTGCGAGTTCAATTCTCACCAGGCTCAAGGTCGACTCAGCCTTCCATCCTTTCTAAGGTGGGTAAATTGAGGACCCAGTTTGTGGGGGCAATAAGCTGACTTTGTATAAATATACAAAAGTATGGAAGGCCATTGCTTAACGCATTGTAAGCCGCCCTGAGTCTCTGGAGAAGGGCGGCATATAAATCAAATTAAAAAAAAAACTCACAAGGACAATCAGTTTCATACATATCTCACTCTCCATCACTGGAGTCTTCAAGACTAGACCGGACAACCATTTGACTGGGATCCTATAAGTTCTCCTGCTTGAGCAGAGGGCTGGACTAGAAGACCTCCAAGGTCCCTTCCAACTCTATTATTCTATGTTATATATTCTAACTCTGCTTGCTTTCTCATCACCACAAACAGACCCCCAACAAGCACACCAGAGCCTTCTCCACGAGTCTCCCTAAGTCTCAGGAAAGATCTGTGAATGCCTGTAAAACCTATTGGAATAGTAGAGTATATGGTCTGCTATTTGAGAAGGGGGTTGGACTAGAAGACCTCCAAGGTCTCTTCCAGCCCTGGGATTCTATGTTCTACACCAGGGGTGTCAAAGTCGATTTCATTCAGGGCTGCATCAGGGTTGTGTTTGACCTCGGGGGGGTGGGGGGTGGAGTGGGCATGGCCAGCTCGATGTCACTCGTTTCAGGGGCACCTGTGGTGGCCCGAGCGCTCTGCCAGCCAAAATGGGCTTCCGAGCTCTGTTTTTGGCTGCCACAGCCTCCTGCAAAACTCTGCCAGCAAAAATGGGCTCCGAAGCTCCGTTTCAGCTGCGACAGCCTCCTGCAACCCTCTGCCAGCGAAAATGGGCTCCCGAGTTCCGTTTTTGGCTGCGACGGCCTCCTGCAATCCTCTGCCAGCGAAAACAAAGCTCGGGAGGGCCGCATGCGACCCTCCCGAGCTCCGTTTTCCCTGGCAGAAGCATCGCAGGCCAGTCTTTTGCCGTTTCCAGGGCAGCTCCGTGGGCCAGATCTAAGCACCCACGGGCCGGATCCGGCCCCCGGGGTCTTAAGTTTGACACCTCCTGTTCTACGTCTTCCAATATTGAACATCTGAATTGCCAAAACCCTTGTGGGAGTTAGACTAATTCAACAGACCCAGCAGGATCAATGTTTTTGTTTGGTTTAGTTTTTAAGTATGAGAATAATCAACCCTCGCTATAATTGTCTCGGTCATTGAAGCCCAAAGGCGACCTCCTTGTTTTAAAGTTAGTAAATTCCGTTGGTGGTCTCCAAGAACAGCAAAAACATCTCCCCCACCTTAACTAGCAGCATAATAATTAACAGCCCGTTGCTAGGCAACCACCCAGTTCCTATTATAGTCTCCCCCCCACCAATAGAACCTTGTATACATACGTCCCTAATAGATGTTCAGCCCTTAAGTGCACACTACAGTCATTTAAAAAAATCTGGCTTCTCCGGAGATTCATGGGAAGGAGGCCCATTCAGCTGTTTATTTAAGTAATCCAAGGTCAATTGTTGCAAAATTCTAATTTTGAGCCCTTCGTGACTACTAACTTGTATTTACATTTGGATGACATACAAGCTAAGAACGGGAAGTCACCTGTTCATTGCTTTCCTTCTCTCAGATCTCAGCGTTTATTGAAGCGATGAAGTTTCTGAGACAGGTGCTCTTGACGTAGGACCACAATTGAGCCTGGAATTACGGTTGTAACTCAGGCCAGCCGTTAAAGCGGATCGCCATGTGTCTGGGCCTGATTTTACAACCTGTTTTGTGGCAGTCGTTAAGAGAACGGTTGCTAAATGAGTATGGTGCTTGTTCAACAAACCTTTCCATTGTTTCTTTTAATTTACGGTACTAAGGAATGTTACAGGTTTTTGGTAAAATTTACTGTGGTAAGGGGTGTCACAGGGCCCTTGGGGACAAATCAGAGCTCCTACCTTAGCCCATTTTCAGAAGGATAATACACAGGGCACCCTGGGATATCTAAAGTGGTCACCTGCGGCCAGTCAGAAGGTCAAAGAGCTCCATCTCCCTCATATCTAAATTGGGACGGTCAATCCTTCCATATATTAGATTAATACAGGCGTATCAATCTAAAGGCCCAAGGGTCGGATGCGTACTACAGAGGTGCTTAGATATGGCTCGCGAGGCCACCCTGGAAACAGCAAAGGATCTGGCCCACGGTGCCTCTGCCAGCGAAAATGGAGCTCGGGTGGGGGGCGGCTGCATGCGGCCTTCCCAAGCTCCATTTTTGCTGGTAGAGGGTTGCAGGAGACAGTGGCAGCTGAAAATGGAGCTCGGGAGCCACCACAGGTGCCCCCAACTCAAGTGACGTTGAGCTGGCCATGCCCCCCCGGCCACACACACACACCGAGGTCAAACACAACCCTGATGCAGCCCTCAATGAAATCAAGTTTGACACCCCTGGATTAATGCAAGAAATCCAGCTCTCTCAATCTCTAAACATTCCTAGAAAGAACTCTCGGGGAATATTGTCAGTACTTTACCTCCTAGGGGTAATAAATTCAGGGAAGGTTGAGGTGATGTCCTCACAAAAGGTACCAAAAAGGAAAGGCGAAGGGTAAGACAAAGCCATTTGTTGTTTAGCCATCTTCCTTTTTTTGTCAAACAACTCCTATTGCCTGAAAGTTTTCCAGTTGGTTGATCCAACTTCTAAGTTGTAATTGTAAGCCAGAGTCAATCAATGAATGGATTAGAAGCTTGTTACTCTGCTGGATCAGGAGTCATGTAAACTTTGACCATTCCATTCACCAACAGAAGGGAGGACAGCTTCAGATATTACATACATTACTCGTTATCACATCTCTTAATCAATACCCAGAAGAAATGAAGATGGCACTGAATCAGTTTGACAACAACCAGATCATGACGTGTTCATCCACTTAGAAAACAACAACACTGAACACACAGTCCACCTATTTACATACTGTAGAAGAGATGGCAGAACCTGAAGGTGAAGTGAAAAGGGGAATAAGCTTAGAATCCCTACGTAGCCACAAGGGAACTAAGTCCAACTCTCCTCGAGTTCTGTTGACTCTTATAAAACTCTTAGCAGGTACCAGATGTTAGCTGAGAAGAATCCCACACATGGGCTTAATTGAACCTTCATGTGTGGACTTGGTCTTTCATGCTTGACACATTTAAAAGCTACAGCTGCCCCAGCTACAGACCCCAAAGAACACAGCACACACAAAGTCCATTCAAACCTTAGTTTACTAAATAAACCAGTTTTTTACAACAATGGCTGTTAATTAACTGCATTAACAGCTGCCAAGAATTCAAAGAACAATACTGAAAGCTTACTGTGGTTGGCAGAATGCCCAGAAGCAATTTGCAGGAAGCTGATAAGATAAGCAAGACAAAGGTATGTGAACGGAATTGTTCCCTGCAAATTGCTTCAGTCGGCGTTCCTCCTTAAATAGGCTAAGGGAGTGGCCAATTAGCTCCAAGCCTTACTCTCAAAGAGACCTCCTCCTGAGGAGCCACTCCTGCCTTTTGGCAGCTCTGCATGCCCGTGCATCGAGAAGAGGCTCCTCCTCTTCTTCCT
This sequence comes from Pituophis catenifer annectens, assembly GCF_029215685.1. NCBI lineage: Eukaryota > Metazoa > Chordata > Lepidosauria > Squamata > Colubridae > Pituophis > Pituophis catenifer. Next base: position 5,067,962 of record NW_027256890.1, read on the forward strand.
CTTCACTTAAGGGAGCTTCTGGAGGTTCTGAAGGCCCTGGCTGAATCCCCGCCTCTGGCACCACATCTTCTCTAGCCTCCTCATTGTCCGACTCAAGTGCTAGCTACACAGGCTGCTGGCACGACACCACACCAGCCTCCTTGCTGTCAGAATCAGCTACTAGCTGCACCGGCCACTGACAGGCCACAACATGATATATTCCACAACCAACGAATAAATCTCGCTTATCCAAGAAGCAACTGAAGGTGTTTCTTAGCTGGACAAATAAAAAACCAATCTCAGAGAACATCTACAGTATAATCTACAATACCAAGATACATCACTAGAAAGATCTTCTAACAGAACAGAGTTACTTGTCAGAGATGAAGCAATGACTCCAGGAATGGTGGACAGAACATGAGAGAAACTGAATTAGAGGACATCTAGATCTCAGAAAATAGGATAGGGATCAGCAACCTGCAGCTCTGGAGCCGCATGTGGCTCTTTCACCCTTCTGCTGCAGCTCCCTGTCACTCAAAATATGTGTCACAACCGCCAATATGCAACACAGGCTGGCATGCGATTTATTGAGTTTTTCAACCTCCGGTAGGCCATCCATGGATAAATCCAAGAAAAAAAAAGTTTCAGAATAAAACAGAACGTTTAATTCAACTACATGTGCTAGTTTTGTGGCTGCTCAAGAAATAAGTCAGGCATGGGAAGGGTTTTGTGGCTCCCGGTGTTTTCTTTCCTGTGGGAAACAGGTCCAAATGGTTCTGTGTGTAAGGTTGCTGACCCCTGAAATAGGAGAAGACCTATAGTTCTGCAGAACATTAGCTTAAACAGGGAAAACCTGAAATAATTTCCAATATCCTGAATCCAAGAAGAGAATCTTCCCTCAGTTCAGTCAGGTTCCCACCATGGTTGTTTTATCGACTACTCTTCTAAATTCACTTGCTCTTCCTGAACCGCCCAAAGCATCGTAAGTTAGGAAATAACCTGGAGCACACTTGGACCTCAACCTTCACATTCAGTCTAGAAACTGGGAAGGCAAGAATATGTCTGCTATTTATTCCACTCTGGTCTACTCACACGGTGGAGGAGCTAATACAGTTGAGATCCCCAAACCAAGAGCAGAAATAATTTATCATACCATAGCTAACGGAAGAATGCCAACGAGATCCTTCTGGCTGACATAAATCTTGGAGATGCTGAGGTCAGATGTCCTTCCTCCGGGATATTCAACCTGCCATGTAACAAACTGCATCCCTTGCAATTCGCTGAGAGCTTCCATCTCAAAATCCATCTGCAGGATCTCGGAGGAAAAAGGAGATGTGCTGGAAAGAGAAAGAAAAAAAGAGAGGGAAAAATGAACGGAGTCAGCAAAACACGATTAGTCGTTCATTAGACAGCGTCATCCCGGTCTCAACAATCATCTCTTGACTTAATCCATTTGTATGTGGGAAGCAGAGGTGGGTTTCAGCAGGTTCTGACCGGTTCTAGTGAACTGATAGCGGAAATTTTGAGTAGTTTGAAGAACCGGTAAATACCACCTCTGACTGGCCCTACCCCCATCTATTCTCTGTCCCAGCTGATCGGGAGGAAATGGGGATCATTACAGTATCATTCCCCTGTTCGGAGGGAATGGGGATTTTACAGTATCCTTCCCCTGGAGTGGGGAGGGAATGGAGATTTTACAGTATCCTTCCCCTGGAGTGGGGTGGGAATGGAGATTTTACAGTATCCTTCCCCTGGGGTGGGGTGGGAATGGAGATTTTACAGTATCCTTCCCCTGGAGTGGGGTGGGAATGGGGATTTTGCAGTATCCTTCCCCTGGAGTGGGGTGGGAGTGGAAATTTTACAGTATCCTTCCCCTGGAGGGGGGAGGGAATGGAGATTTTACAATATCCTTCCCCTGAAGTGGGGTGGGAATGCAGATTTTACAGTATTCTTTCCCTTGAGTGGGGAGGGAATGGATATTTTACAGTATCCTTCCCCTGGAGTGGGGTGGGAATGGATATTTTGCAGTATCCTTCCCCTGGGGTGGGGTGGGAGTGGAGTTTTTATAATATCCTTCCCCTGGAGGGGGGAGGGAATGGAGATTTTACAGTATCCTTCCCCTGAAGTGGGGTGGGAATGCAGATTTTACAGTATTCTTTCCCTTGAGTGGGGAGGGAATGGATATTTTACAGTATCCTTCCCCTGGAGTGGGGTGGGAATGGATATTTTGCAGTATCCTTCCCCTGGGGTGGGGTGGGAGTGGAGTTTTTATAGTATCCTTCCCCTGGAGGGGGGAGGGAATGGAGATTTTACAGTATCCTTCCCTTGCCACGCCACCAAGCCACGCCATGCCCACCAAGCCACACCCACAGAACCGGTAGTAAACATTTTTGAATCCCACCACTGATGGGAAGAGGTGCCCATTCAGAGCCCCTTTGCTATAACATGGATGGGATTGTACACGTAAATATCTATGGAACACAGGTCAGGCATCCTTAAATGCACACGCAAGTTCAAACGTTGCCCAGATTGGTTTGGCAAATAACAGGCTTTGTCTGTTGCTTGGCTGAAGTCCATCTTTCGCTGTCATTCAGATGTTCCACCTGAAGCCCCCTGAACCTTCTGCAGAATCAAAGATTTACTATAATAAAGTTGCTGCTGCGTTTTATACAAATTATAATTCCTGTGACAATTTTCAAAGGTCTATGGAGATTCACAGTCTTGGTTGTCCCAAAAGTGTTTTTTTTTTTTTTTCAAGAGGCCACTGGACTTTGTTTTTCCTTGAAGACATTACGCTTCTCATCCAAGAAGCTTCTTCGCTTCTGGAGAACTGGAGAACTGAAGAACAGAACTGAAGAAGCTTCTTGGGTAAGAAGCAAAACGTCTCCAAGGAAAAACAAAGAAAGTGCAGTTTTTTTTAAAATTTAAATTTGTATACCGCCCTTCTCCTGGTGGACTCAGGGCGGTGCACAGCCAAGTAAAAAACATCCAATACAAAATTTAAAAATTTAAAAGAATTATACCTTTTGGCCAAAAATTAAGAACCTTACGACTAAAACCCATTAAACAATTAAAAAATCTAATCTAATCTAAAAAGTTGCCTTTTTTAAAAAAAGAAAAGCACCGTTGGGACTTCAAAAGTAAGCTTTTGTAAACCTACGAAGTAATCACTGCATCTGTAAATTAGTAGCCTGGTAGTAGTCAACTCGCAAAGCATCCCTGGCCTGCTCTCAAGTTGCCATAGACAGGGGGATGGGAAAACCAAAGAAGCAACATGGGAGCACATTCCAGACATATCTTTCTCAAGGCTGTCTCCCAGGGTTACCCACCGTGGCTGGAGGTGAGTGATCTCTACAACCCGCAAAATTGCTCCATTGGCGAATGTGATTGATGACACACCCTGGGGAAAGGGGGGGAGGGGAAACAGAGTCATGATTAGGGCCGTAAATTACGTGGGGTCAGAGTTGGCTTCATTTGGGTATGTGCCAACATGGAGCTTCTAATAAATAACTGGATTTCTTTTGAAGCTTGGCTCAGGCTCATGATTTAATTAGGGCATCCTTTGGAACTCTGACACCTGGTTTTTTTTTTGGTTAAATAAAACCCAAATAAAAGCAAGCTAGAAAGCTTTAATTAGAATGTTGCACGCATGCACAGCCTTCTGCAAATTCCCTCCCATCTTTGTGGCAGCCCCAAGAATTACCAGCCAAGCTACGAGAATATCAGTCATTTTTATACCGTGTCCTTTCCCAGGCGTGATATTACAGCGTCTCTGGTCGTTCCGAAATGATTCACCACCAGGAGAGAATTTAAGAGGAAATTTAAAGGAAAGGAAGTGATGCTTGGCTTAAAGAACCCAATCTTGTAAACCTTCCATTAAAAGCAGCCACTGTGCTGGAAGCAAAGCCATAAAGATTAAACGGTGCTTCCTTCTTGGAGTGGCTCTACCCTGCTTACGACTTTTAGAGAAAGAGATAGTGGGTTGCTGTTTTTTTTTTTTTTCCTTTGTCTTACTGAGCTATTAAAGTTCTGGAGAGCCACTCTGGATGGCATATAAATTTTAATAAGTGGGCCAAGGAAGACCGTCAAGAAAGCGAAGGATAGCAAAGACCTTAATTCCAATTAACTGCGCTAACGATACAAACAGCAATCCATGGACAACGATAAGAATAATATTTTTTTTTAAAAAAAATAAACCTCCATACAGAGGACATGGCATTCTACTCTTAACTGCCATTCATTTTCATCATTCATTGGCATCTTTCAGTCTCAAGAGACTATGGTATCGTGCTCTGGAAAGAGGTCCTAAAACAGCATCTAGTGTGACTAAAAAAGGCCAATTTGAGAGTGGCCATCCCGTCCACACTGAGGGCAAATACATTCTGTCCCCTGCCCAGCCCCCAGATTTCACCCCCAGATAACTGCCATGAGATTTTAATAAACGTTCTCCACCAATACTGAAGCAAGCTCATTCCTTCTTGAAATTTGTTAAACAATAATTGCCTACCTACCTATCTATCCATCCATTCATCCATCCATCCATCCATCTATCCATCCATCCACTGCCTCTGTTTGTCTGTCTGTCTGCCTATCTTTCTATTTCTCTTTCTATTTATCTATTTGTCCGTCCATCCATCCGTCCATCCACCCATCTATCTATCCTTCACATCCATCTCTCTCTCTATTTCTCTCTCTTTATCTATCTCCATCCATCTCTTTCTCAATCTCCATCCATATCTATCTATTTCCAGCCATTTGTATCTTGTCTGTCTGTCTGTCTGTCCATCCCTCTCCTAACTGTCTATCTGTCTGTCTGTCTATCTATCTATCTATCTATCTATCTATCTATCTATCTATCTCCATCCATCTCTCATCTACCTCCATCTACCTCCATATCTATGTCCAGCCATGTATCTGTATGTGTCTGTCTGTCTATTTATATATCTCTCTATCGCTCTATCTTTCTATCCTCTACATCCATCCCTCTCTCTATTTCTCTCTCTCTATATCTCCATCCATCTCTTTCTCTCATCTATCTCCATTTATCTCCATCCATATTTTTTTTATTATTTTTATTTTTATTATTCATATTTCTATGCCGCCCACTCTGCGAGGACTCTGGGCGGCTTACACCAAAGACAGTATACTAAATAGCCTATTGCCCCCAACAATCTGGGTCCTCATTTTACCCACCTCGGAAGGATGAAAGGCTGAGTCAACCTTGAGCCGCTGAGATTTGATCTGCTGATCTGCTGAACTAGCAGTCAGCTGAAGTAGCTGCAGTACTGCACTCTAACCACTGCGCCACCTCGGCTCTTCTTGTGGAAATTGGGATCGTAGAAAACACCCAGGAGCATAGAAGAGTCCAAAGGCAGATGCATGAATAAATGTGATAAATGTATTTATTCATATAACAAAACATATTAACTATATACAAAGGCTGTCTTAATATCCATTAGGGTAGGGGGCACACAGCGTGTGTGACTACCCCTATCAAAGATCATGTCTCATGGAGAACAAATGTAAAAGAGAGCGCTTGGTGGAAAGGTTAGAGGGGGTTTTATACTCAGTGTAAGCCCCTCCTCTCCACATAGGGGTGGGGGCACTTCCTGCCTCCACTAGTGTCTGTATGATATATGTGCCAATGGTTTGCAAATACTTGACAGTTCCCCTCCTTGCGAGCCAATGGCATGCAAACATACAAATGCAATGCATAACAGATTTTACCCTGTGAGACATAACTTTTTACACAGATCTTTGTGCCTATCTGCTGGTAGAGGTTTTGTGAAAATATCAGCTGTTTGATATTTGGTCTGACAATGTGATAAAGATATAAACCCCATCTCTACTAGTTGCCTAACATTTTGATAGCGGATATCGATATGTCTGGACCTTTTTCCCACCGCATATGCTTTGGCAATGCCTATGGCCCCGGTGTTGTCTTCTATAATTTGGATGGGCAAAGTCGGTGGTGTCCAGATGCTAGAAATTAAGGCATCAAACCATATCAGATCGTTCCCTGCCTCTGATAGGCATGCATATTCGGCCTCAGCGGTGGAGCACGAAACAAATTTCTGTTGCCCCACATGCCAATGGATGGGTGCCTCATTTAATAGTACCAAGAAGCCCGAAGTACTCCTACGTGTCTTGGTATCTCCGGCCCAGTCCGCATCTGCGAAGCATTTTAATTGGGCCTTGTCTCTATTCTCAGGTTCCAAGCGAAGCACGTAATCTGCTGTGGTCTTGAGATACCTTAATAGCTTTTTAATGGCTAACCAGTGGAACTGGGTAGGATGTTCCACTTGTCTAGATAGCAGGTTTACGGCCAGGGCAATATCTGGACGGCTCCAGTTACTTATATATAGTAATGAGCCAATCACTGACCTAAATAGAGTATTATTTTGGAACTCTGGGCTATCCTTGTGTGCCAATCCATAATAGTCGGTCTGCATTGGGATAGCCGTTGGCTTGCTATCTTCCATTTTACATTTCACCAAGAGTTCCTCTATCTTTTCCTTTTGTGAGAGAGCAAAACCTTTTGGTGTAGTGATGATTTGTACGCCTAGGTACTTGTCCACATATCCTAAAGACTTTAGAGTGAACTTTTTTTGTAGGGTCCTGGCAAATATAATACTTCCCCCCTTGTCAGGCCCTATATATAAAAGATCATCGACATATACTAGGACTTTCTCCAGCCCCCCTTTGGTATCCCTTGTGAAGGTACATTTATCAGCTGGAGATGGATGGAAACCCAGTGATTTGAGAGTTTTGGTCAGGCATTTGTACCACAGTCTGCCTGATTGTTTGAGGCCGTACAAACTTTTCTTCAGAAGCCAGGTGTGGCCTTCCTGCCGTTGAAATCCGGGGGCACCTCTGACGTAAATTTCTTGTTTTAGATGTGCGTGTAAATAAGCAGTTTGCACATCAAATTGAAAAATGTGTTCCCCATGTGCTGCTGCGGTGACCAAAGCAGCCCTCACACTTTCCGCTCTCACGGTGGGGGAGTATGTTTCATCAAAGTCCTGCAAGTAGCGCTGTGCGTAGCCTTGTGCTACCAGCCGGGCCTTATAGAGGAGTTTGTTGTTGGGCATTGGCTTGACCTTGTAGACCCAACGGGTGCCAATTGCTTTCCTCTTTTTGGGGACTTCCATGGGGATGAAGACTTTCAATTTTTTGAGACTGTCCATTTCCCGCTCCATTGCCACCCTCCACCTGCGCTGTTCTTCCTCGGGAAGTTGGAGGACATCTGAGTACGTTTTAGGGGCCATGGTAACGCTGTTGACCGAGGCAACACAGCCAATGTCCAATCTTTTGGGTGGCACCCCTTTATTGGAGCGTTTTGATCGTCTGGGAAATTGCCACTCACCATCATCATTGTCATCCGGAGCATCGGTGTCAGAATTGGAGCTGCCGGAGGTATCTTTCCAATCAAAATGGGGCGGGCCTCTGTCCCAGGCGCTGCGAAGATATGGTCGTTTAGGTGAGGCAGGAGGTGTGAAGTCACCCAGGGATTCCTTGTCTGAATCGTCAGAGTCAGGTAGGGATTCATCACCATCTGGATCTTCGCTGGTCAGTTGCTTGGAGTTTGTTGGTTCATCCTCTTCAGGTGGTGCTGCTTGTTCAGTGTCGCTTCTAATAGGGGAATAACCGGGTTCATTGGAATGAATTTTTGACCAATTTGACCCCTCCTCAAAGGAAGCTGATCTAGAGACAATGACAAGGTTATTTTTGTCTACAAACCTAGAGGCCTTGCTGCCGGTTGCATAACCTATAAATCTGAGCCTCCTTGATGCTTTGCCCCCCTTTCTTCTGAGGTGCTTGGGAATATGGACCCAGGCATAGGAACCAAAAATTCTCAGGTGTGAGAGGCTAGGTTTCCTTCCATGGACCAGGAAGTATGGGGTTTGGTTAATGGCACTACTCCACGTCCTGTTGACTAGATAATTAGCCATTTTGACCGCTTCTGCCCAAAAAACTTGGCTCATGTCAGCATCTGCAAGTAGGCAGTTCATGACATTCTGCAGCACTCCATTTCTCCTTTCTACAATACCATTCTCGGACGGAGTTCGAGGGGATGATTTAAAATGGAGGATGCCTCTCTCCTTCATCCACTTTTCGAAAATCTTGGATGTAAACTCAGTCCCCCTATCACTCTGCACCTGAGCGATGCACACCTTGTGTTGCGTTTGGATCTGGTTGTAAAGATATTTGAAGTTGGTAAAGACTTCAGTTTTGTCCTTTAAAATAAATACATGGCCATAACGAGAGTAATCATCTACTACCGTTAAAAAATAACGCCCCCTACCAAGGGAGGGTCTAAAAGGACCAACCAAATCCATGTGTACCAGCTGATAAGGGTACCTTGCACGACGGGAAGAGACCTTAGGTATAGCAGCAGTTTTAGATTTTGCTGCCTTACAGATGGCACATTCCAAATAGGTATTACAATTCTTTATCTTAAGCCCATCAGAAAAATCTTGCATTTTCTTAATAACCGGGAAGCTGGCATGGCCAAGCCTGCGGTGTAATATATGAGCACAATCCAAATGTAAAGGTTTACCCATGCATACTTTGTCAACCTTATGTATCTTACCATTACAAGCTTTGGTCTGTTCAGTAATGAGAGTAGGCACTGGATTAATGGTCACCTTAGAGTTCCTCAGGATTGGCTGAGGAGTTGTGACCTTAATGGGCTCAGCCTTAATGGCTTTGGATGTCCTAGGAGCTGGTTTAAAAGCTTCATTGGTTTTAGGTCCAGGGTCCTTGAGTTTGGACAACCTGGGGGCTGGCACAGAAGCTTTCTGCTCTATCTGGGCGTTAGCTCCCTGAGCCCTCTTGTTAGGTTTCTTGTGCCTTTTGACCTGTGCTTTTGGGGAAAAATAAGGCAAATTGTTGATTTTTACAATATCGCCAACAACACTCCCATTTTCGGAAACATAACCTCCACCCTTCTCAAAAACCAGTTTTACATTTTTATCCTCAGTCAATTTTAAGATGCTTAAAAGGTTGTTCTTGATTGAGGGAACATACAGTGCCTCTGTGACATCTCCTATACCAGGCACATTGATCACGCCTTCCCCAGTTACCTCTGCCTTGTCCCCAGTGGCAACTTTTACTGAGGACTTGAGTGGGTGTAAAACCTTAAATCGTTGCTTCGTGTTGGCTATATGCGTTGATGCACCTGAATCAAGAAGCCACAGCCCCTCAGCATCCTTTACCTGGGAGGTGTGATTGTCACTAGTGACACTACAGAATTGGTATCCTTTATGACCACCTCCCCCTCTTCCACGGCCTCTTTTATTTTTACTGTGCTTAAGTCCAGCCGTGTTGGCCCTAGAGCGAGGGCACTCCCTTTTAAAGTGACCTTGTATGCCACAGTCAAAGCAGGTGGGAAGGGTATTAATCCTTTCACTTGTGTCCTGGCGCCTCCTCTGAGGCCTAGGCCTGTGATATGCCTCCTTCATTTCTTGTTGTTCCTCATCTCTGCGCCTTAAATCTTCCTCAATAAAGCGGCCAGAAAAGTATTCTATATTTCTTTGTTCCCTAGAAACCCCTTCTAGAGAAATAATAAAGGGACTCCAGGATTTGTCTAGGGAGTTCAACATCACACTAATTAAAGTGGATTCAGAAACAGGCTCCCCCCTCTGTATAAGCTCATCCCTCATGGCTTTAAGCGTTGCCAAATGTTCCCCCATTTTGACACCAGGTTTGAGTTTATAGTTGTGGAAAATTCTTGACAATCTGCTGGTTGCAGCCATATTGTCACTATGGAACAAATTATATAGGGCAGTCCAAACTTCCTGAGCTGTGAGGCCGTCTGAAAGACTGGCATACAGAGCTGTGTCTATAGAACTTAACAGAGTTGTGTAAGCTCTTTTATGCAGGAACTCAATTTCAGGGCTCCAAGGTAAAGGGGGTGGTCTTTTGATCATGTCCAGAGTATTTTCTCTTAAGAGAATTATCTGAATCTCTTTACACCATTTTTTAAAATTCTGACCACTTAAATGTAATTTTTCAAAATTATTTGGCAAAGTTACAAAATTATTGCCATTAAACTGCATGGGGAGTTGTTCAAATGGCTGAAAAGATCCTGATGTGAATGGCATTGGGATCCCTAAGCCTGGGATCGATTGCTTAGGTCTGGCTCCTTTTTGTAGTCCTTCTGTAGTTTGAAGCAACTGGGCACGTGCAGGAAATGGAGCATGCTCCAAAGCCTTTTCTTGTTGGAGCTCCGATCTCCCTCTCTGAGCTCTGAAGTCAGGTCTGGCTGGAGCCTCAGAATAGGGCCGGACATCAGCGATGTGGTGGGGAAGCCTTGGAGGAGTGGGAAGAAGGCCTGGAGGTCTTTCTGGAGACTGGAGGCCCATCAGATGAGGTCCAGGGGCTGGGTAGGCCTGGAAATGTCTCTGGATCTCCTCTTCTCCATCAGAGGAGCAGGATTGCAGCTCCGGATCATCCCAGCAGGGCCGGAAAGGTGCGGAGGCCTCAGCCTGGGCCTCCCTGGAGCATTCAGTGAATGGTGAGCGCCTCTGCAGTGGGGGGTGGGAGGCTGCAGGTCCATCTGGGTTCCTCCGGGGGTGGGAGGTTGGATTTGGGGCCCTCCTTGAGTGGGCAGCTGGGTCTGGGGCCTCGGGGGGGCCAGTGGGTGGTTGCTCCATTAGTTGCAGGGCAGCGACCAGGGCCTCTATGGCCTCTTTGATGTTTGCCATGGCAGGCGGGGCCTGGCAAGGGCCTTGTGGGCTCGGAGTGGTCCTCTGGGCCGCTGGAAGGCTGAACTGACTGGCTGGCGTTGTAGGCCTGGGCTGTGGAGCTGGGGAGGGCCTGGCTCGTGGTGCTGGCAAAGTGCCCAGGGGAGCAGCCATCTTGGAGGAAGTTGCCTCCGGAAGTGGCCTGGCGGCCATTTTGTTTGGCGGGAAACTGGGTGGGGGGGCAGTCTCTCTGGCGGCAGGCGCCATCTTGGAGAGATCAGGCAGGGGAGTCCTTACCGGGATGGCAGGCATCTCTGGTGCTGCCTCCTCAGGCCTCTTTCTGGCTGCTGCCCTTGTCCTCAGGAGGCAGGCGAGCGCTGCTCGGCACTCCTCTTCTGACATCTCAGCCACTTGCCTGTCCAGGCTTTCATCTTGTCCTTCTGCCCCCTCTTCGTCAGTGCTGAAGAAGCCTTCTCCAACATTGCCTGGCTCGGCCCCTGGGATCTCTTGCTGCATCTGGGTGGCCTCTGGCTGCCAGGGTGTAGCTGGATGGAAACCCCCTTCATTGTTTTCCATCGTTGATTCAGTCTGGGGCTGCTGTGAAGTTCTCCTCCGTTGAAGGCCTCTGGTCACAACAGGGGAGCTTCTCTCACAGGTTATTTTGGGGGGCATCTTGCCTTTTCAACAGCTCCTGGAGTGGAGTTCTGCTACCATTCCCTCTGCTACCATTCTGTGGAAATTGGGATCGTAGAAAACACCCAGGAGCATAGAAGAGTCCAAAGGCAGATGCATGAATAAATGTGATAAATGTATTTATTCATATAACAAAACATATTAACTATATACAAAGGCTGTCTTAATATCCATTAGGGTAGGGGGCACACAGCGTGTGTGACTACCCCTATCAAAGATCATGTCTCATGGAGAACAAATGTAAAAGAGAGCGCTTGGTGGAAAGGTTAGAGGGGGTTTTATACTCAGTGTAAGCCCCTCCTCTCCACATAGGGGTGGGGGCACTTCCTGCCTCCACTAGTGTCTGTATGATATATGTGCCAATGGCTTGCAAATACTTGACACTTCTATATAAATATATCTATGTATTTCCAGCTATGTATCTTCTGTCTGTCTTTCTGTCTATTTATATCTGTCTGTCTGTCTCTCTGTCTATCTATCTATCTATCTATCTATCTATCTATCTATCTATCTAGTCTCCCTCCTTTCCTTTCCTTTCCTTTCCTTTCCTTTCCTTTCCTTTCCTTTCCTTTCCTTTCCTTTCCTTTCCCTTCCTTCCTTCCTTCCTTCCTTCCTTCCTTCCTTCCTTCCTTCCTTCCTTCCTTCCTTCCTTCCCACCCCATTTGCCCCATCCATCCATCCCTAGATCTTGGATCACGCAGCACCCCGCAAGCAAGCTGCCTCCATCATTTCTGCTTTCATCTCAAAAATGCTATTTGGAATTCAGAGTTCTGCCTCTGGATTTTCAGGGGATGAAAGGAAGGTGAATTTTCACTGTTACCATTATTTTCTTTTTTTAAAAGGAAATCTTGTCATTGGCTCCTCTGTTGAATTAATGACACAGAATGAATTCCCTTCCTTTCCTTTTAACTTATTATTATTATTATTATTATTATTATTATTATTATTATTATTATTATTTATTGGTTAATCTTTAGTGAGATTCACAGCCTTTGAGGCTGGTTAATAGCTCAGCAGCTTGAGTCCTAACCAAGGACCTAGGAACTGTTAAGGTATCGTCGGAGGATGTAAGCTGTTCCGAGTAAGGTGGTTTTTTGTAGAGTCAAAATGTTCAAGTCCGGCAAATTTAGAATTTCTAAATAGCGGGGTAGTCCTTTGGGTATTGCTCCGAGGGCTCCAATTACAATCGGGACAACACACGATTTCTTTTTCCACAGTCGCTCAACTTCAATTTGTAAGTCCCGGTACTTTGTGATTTTTTCTTGCTGCTTATCTTCAATTCGTGCATCACCAGGTATTGCAATGTCAATGAACCATACTTTTTTCTTTTCAACTATTGTTATGTCAGGTGTGTTGTGGACCAAGTGCCTGTCAGTCTGAATCCTGAAGTCCCACAAGATCTTGAGTTTCTCATTCTCTAAAACTTTCTCAACCTGATGTTCCCAGTGGTTTTTGCTGTACTCAAATCCAAACTTCTGGCACAATTTCCAGTGAATGGTTTTAGCAACACGGTCATGGCATTGTAGGTAGTCAGTTTGTGAAATTTTGCTGCACCCACTGATCAGGTGGTCGACTGTCTCATCTTTCTCATTGCAGAGGCGGCATTTGCTGTTGGTGGTAACATGTTGAATTTTTGCCTTCATACAGTTTGTGGCTAGGGCTTGTTCTTGAGCTGCCAAAATAAAGCTTTCAGTTTCTTTTTTCAGTACTCCTGATCTTAACCAGTTCCAAGTTAGTTTCTGGTCAGCTTTGCCTTCAATACTTTTCAAGTATTGGCCATGCAGAGCTTTGTGTTTCCAATTTTCAGCTCGCTGCTCAATTACTTCTTTCTTATATTCTGCTTTTGTTTTAGTTGTCTTTAAAAGGCCTCCTTTATTTACTTCCTTAATCATTGGTTCTTCACTTTTCTGGATGTAATCATTCAAGCTGCATTTTTCTTCTTCCACAGTCTGCTTTACTTGTAGGAGTCCTCGACCACCCTCTGCTCTTGGTAAATATAATCGGTCAACATCACTTTTAGGGTGCAAGGCATGATTCATTGTCATAAGCTTCCTTGTTTTTCTGTCCAAATTGTCTAACTCCATCTGGGTCCAGTCAATTATTCCTGCAGAGTATCTAATCACAGGTATAGCCCAGGTATTTATGGCTTTTATGATGTTTCCTCCACTCAATTTGGACATTAATATCTTACGAATTCGCCGAATGTACTTGGCTGAAGTTAATTCCTTGACTTTATTATGCATACCAATGTCTTGGCTGAATTCTTTTGTGTTTTCAATTAATAAATTCAGTTCAGCTTTTGTTTTACCAAACAGCTTCAAATCATCCATGTACATCAAGTGCGAGATTTTCAGTCCTTTCTTTGCAAGTTCGTATCCACAGTTCATCTTCTTCCTTTCCTTTTAACATCGTATTATTATTATTATTATTATTATTATTATTATTATTATTATTATTATTATTATTATTATTATTATTATTATTATGCCTCTTGATGTCAAAGCCAACAAACGGGCAATTTGCAAACGACAATCGGGGACCCGCGTTATCTGTGACCTGAGAATGAGTTTAGAGGAGGTTGCAGGATGAAACCTAACCAGCTTTTGGTATGCAAAGAGAAGCATACTCTGGACTAGACCAAGATGTCTGAGACATATAAAATAGAATAACAGAGTTGGAAGGGACCTTGGAGGTCATCTAGTCCAAACCCCTGCCCAGCGGACCCTATACCCGTGATGGTGGCACACGTGCCCGAGGTGGCACGCAAAGCCATCTTTTGCAACCTTCTGATGAGCAAAGTCGACGGTGAAGCCAGATTCACTTCACGGCCAGGTTACTAACTTGACCAACACAACAATTCACTTAACAACAGCGACAAGAAAAGCCATAAAATAGGGCAGTGGTGAAATGTAAAAATTTGTTACTACCGGTTCTGTGGGCGTGGCTTGGTGGGAGGGGGTAATGTGACTGGGTGGACGTGGCCAACTTTTTTTTTTTTTTTACTTTTAAAAGCATTTTTTCTCCAACCTTAAGAGGTTGCAGGAAAAAAATGCTTTTAGAAGCCTCTGACGATCAGGCAACTCAGCTGGGATCACCAGAGGCTTTTAAAGGCATTTTTTTCCCCCTACAACCTCTTCGGCTGAAGAGGTTGCAGAAAAAAATGCTTTTAGAAGCCTCTGACTATCCCAACTGAGCCACACGATCATCAGAGACTTTTTTTTTTACTTTTAAAAGCATTTTTTCAACCGAAGAGGTTTTTTTTTTTTTTAATTTGATTTATATGCCGCCCTTCTCTGGAGACTCAGGGCGGCTTACAATGTGCTAAGCAATAGCCTTTATTCTTTTGTATATTTATACAAAGTCAGCTTATTGCCCCCACAAACTGGGTCCTCAATTTACCTACCTTAGAAAGGATGGAAGGCAGAGTCAACCTTGAGCCTGGCGAGATTCGAACCTGCAGTAATTGCAGGCAGCTGGTCTTAATAACAGGGTGCTTTAGACCACTGTACTACCAAGGCTCTACCAAGGTTGCAGGAAAAAATGCTTTTAAAAGTAAAAAAAAAAAAAAGCCTCTGATGATTGTGCTGCTCAGGTGGGCCATGGGGGGGGGGATTTTTGCTATCGGTTCTCCAAACCACCCACCACCATCGCTACCGGATCGAGCGATCCGGTCCAAACTGGGAGCATTTCACCCCTGCAATGGGGCCAACTCACTTAGCAAATGTTTCGCTGAGCAACATCAATTTGGGGGCTCAATTGTGGTCATGTCTCGAGGACTACCAATAGATTGCAATTTCTTAAACCTGCCCCCAAAGGGTCAGACTACACATTAGGAAGCACATTTGGGGGGGGCAGGGTGTTCCCCCCACGAAAACCACCAATTTATAAAGGCATTTTGTCTTTCAAAACATGCAACTTTTCTCCCCTTCACTGGGTGAGTGGGATTGGAAACCGTGACTGTTGAGAGTTGCAAAGCTTTAATGCGCTCAGCACTTCAACAAATATAATCGACGTCTCCAACGGATATAATCAACCCCCAGTGCACACATTACACAATGCTGAAAGTAGAAGTACTGTATATCCATAGAGGCGACAGCGGTAAAAATTTGGATTTTTGCCATTCCTCTTGTGGGCGAGACTCTGCTAAGGAAGTCTTTCATCTACAAGATTCAAGAAGTCTTTGACTTACAATCATTAGTTTAGTGACCGCTCAAAGATACAATGGTACTGAAAAAAACTTGACTTGTGACCGATCCTTGCACTTATGACCATTGATGTTGACATGTTGGTCAGAAATTATGTCCTGGGCAATACACTTGAAATGATTTTTTTTTTTAAAAAAAAATTGTGAGTAATCATGTTTGGGGGCCCAAAAATGGGTCTATGTCCACTAGGAGATTATAATAAGAAAGACCTTGGGAAACGGAGAAGAGATGCTGCCAAGGGAAGAGTCAGATAAGAGACTGCATAGCCCAGAGCTGCATAACAGATGGAGAAGGATGCTCAGAAAGGACCCACTCTAGTTTCTCAAGCTGTAAAGGAGGTGACTATAATGGTGTGTGGGAAAGACCCTGAAAATGGGGCGGAGAGAATGCTGTTTAGGGAATGTTCAGATAAGAGACACTAAAGCCCACAGATGCATAATGGGTGGAGGGGAAAGAGGTTCAGAAGAGACCTTCACTAGTTTCTCAGGCTGTAAAGGAAGGTGGCTGTAATGGTATGTGAGAAAGACCTTGGGAGACAAGTAGAAGAGAAGCTCACTTGTTTAGGGAATGTTCAGATAAGAGACAGCACAGCCCACAGCTGCGTAATGGGCAGATAAAGAGGCTCAGAAGGGACACCTTCCCCCTAGTTTCTCAGACTGTAAAGGAGACCACCATAATGTTATGTAGGAAAGACCTTGGTAGATGGGGCAGAAAAAGAGAGAAGAGTTGCTACCATGGAAAGAGTCAGATCAGAGACTGCTTAGCCCACAGCTGAACAATGGGTGGAGAAAGATGTTCAGAAGGGACCTTCCCTTGTTTCTCAGGTTGTAAAGGAGGTGGCTGTAATGCTATGTGAGAAAGACCTTGGGACATGGGGAGAAGAGATACTGCCAAGGGAGTGGCCAGGTAAGAGACTACATAGCCCAGAGGTGCATAATGGGTGGAGAAAGACACTCAGAAGGGACCTTCCCTAGTTTCTCAGGCTGTAAAGGAAAGGAAGAAGAGAACCGTACTTCCATATTTGCAAGATTCTGTCAATGCAACCTTACAATAAGGTAAAATTAGCTCATTTGGTTGCAATTGCTAACTGGTTTACCTCTGGAGGCTAATAGTGGCAGATCTTGTCGTAAAAGTATGTAGGAATGAATGGGAGACAGGAGGAAGAGCTGCAGACTGGACAATCAACGTGGAAAAGGTATCTCAGCCCTCAGGTGGAAAAGGGGCATGGGAAGTATTTCAGAAGGGACCTTCCCTAGTTCCCTGGGAAGTAAAGGTGAGGGGGGGAAGAGAGAGATGCTTTTTGTACGATTCTGCTACTGTAACCCTACAATTAAGGTACTCCTGGGTGTGCTGCTTGTTTAGACTACTTTACTGGGCTAAAGTTTGTCTCCATGCTACATACGCGTGCGGATAACATACTAGCATTTAGGATGGCACACAACTTCAAATTCAGACAACACACCTAGTTTGATAAGGCAAAGGTTCCCCTCGCACATATGTGCTAGTCATTCCCGACTCTAGGGGGCAGTGCTCATCTCTGTTTCAAAGCTGAAGAGCCAGCACTGTCCAAAGATGTCTCCGTGGTCATGTGGCCAGCATGACTCAACGCCAAAGGCGCACGGAATGCTGTTCCCTTCCCACCAAAGGTGGTCCCTATTTTTCTACTTGCATTTTTTTATGTGCTTTTGAACTGCTAGGTTGGCAGAATCTGGGACAAGTAACGGGAGCTCACCCTGTTACGTGGCACTAGCGATTCGAACTGCCGACTTTTCGATTGACAATCTCAGTGTCCTAGCCATTGAGCCACCGCGTCCCTTTGTTTGATAGTTTGATAAGACTCTGCTATTGTCCCGGACATCTTCTCCCGATCAAAAAAAAACCAAAAAAACCCCAACCGTAATTTACCACGCTATAAGAAGGAAGTTGTAAATCAGCGCTGAATTTATTACATACAATCTAATAATAATCCAATAAATTATTCAAGCGAGAGTCGGTAAACATCAAGTCAGTGCTTTGAAAACAACTCCCGTCATGAAGCAGGACAAATTGGGTGTTCCTGTCAAGTTTAAAATGAATTGTGGAATCATGTTGTTGTTGTGGTTAATTATTGATATTGTAAAGCTAATTTGGAAGGCAACTATGCTTGTGACTGACTGGGATTAAACCCTAACTGAAAGGAGAACTCAACCTCTCTTTTTGTTGATCCTAAGGACTAGAAACTTAAGAAAGCTACGTTTTCTTTGGTTGCCCCCTCCCTCTTGCAGGGCTTGATGTTAAAAACCAGGGCAACAATATCCATTTATATGGAATTATTTATATTTCCACAGTGTACCAGCTCACCATATTGCAAGTACTTGCTGTTGTATCCAACTTTAGTGAGCAGACGGTGGTATAAATAATAAACAAACAAATAAAACAAATAAAAAACTCCAAGCAAATAAATAATGAATGCTAGATTAATTCAATAATTTAATGGGACACATAGCTCACCTCATCACAGAGCTCTGGGGCGAATGATAACATGCCTTTATTCTTGAAATTATTATTTTATATGCTGGTTTAACAATATCTTTAATCATAGATAGGGCTATTAATTTCTTTTAGTACATCAGACGTGTATGTGTGTGTGTGTGTACACATTAGCTGCACAGAGAGCTTTTGGGGGCTGGAAAGACAGGTTATAAATATCTATATTCATTGCATTTTTTAAAATGCTTTTAGTAATGTTGTAATCTGTCCAGAGAACTTTGGTTACTGGGTGGATTATAAATAGTATTGGCAATAAATATTGTGCTTCATGGGAGACAAATTATAATAATAATTCAAGGCTAAGTATCTATGGGTGACCCAACTCAGTTTGATTTAATTTCCCCTCTATATTAAAGGAAGCCCCTCCCTCTCCAGTTTTGTTTTTCCAAATCACCAGATGAATTTGATGAAGGTACCCAATTAAATAACGCACTCCCAGACATCCATTCCAGTGGGAGAATCGATTGAGTTGACTTTGATCAAATTCCCAGATCAAAAGCGAGTTGTGTGCAGTTCTGGAGATCATGGTTAAAAAAAGAAAAAGTGGCAAATGAGCAAATTGAGAGGAGCAACTAAATCTCACGAGGGATGGTTAAACAATCTGGATATGTTTATCCTAACAGACGAGATATGTGAGGGAGGAATATATGACAGCAGCCTTCAACCATCTGGAGCATTGTCACGTAGAACACAGAGAAGATTTAGAATTAGTACTACTTTATAAAGCCTTAGTAAGACCACACTGCATCCAGTTTTGGTCACCACCTTACAAAAAAGAGGTTGAGACTTTGGAAAAAGTGGAGAAAAGAGCAACTGGGATGATGAGGGGACTGGAGGCTAAAACATACAATGAACGGTTGCAGGAACTGGGCCTGGCTAATCTAGTGAAGAGAAGGACCAGGGGAGACATGATAGCAGTCTTCCAATATTTGAGGGGCTTCCCCAGAGAGGAAGGGGTTAAGCTATTTTTCAAAGCACCTGAAGGCCAGACAAGGAACAATGGATGGAAACTGATCAAGGAGAGGTTCAACCTAGAAATAAGGAGGAATTTTCTGACAGTGAGAAGAATCAATTGATGGAACAGAAGTTGTGGGATCTTCATCCCTAGAAGCTTTCAAGAAGAGACTGGACTGCCATCTGTCAGAAATGGTATAAAGTCTGCTTGAGCAGGGGGTTGGACTAGATGACCTACAAGGTCCCTAAGATGATTAAAGGTCTGAAGATGAAAACATATGAAGAACGGTTGCGGTAATTGGGTATGGCCAGTCTAGAGAAAAGAAAAATTAGGGATGACATGATAGCAGAATTCCAGTATTTGAGGGGCTGCTACAAAGAAGAGGGGGACAAATTATCCTCCAAAGCACCAAAAGGCAAGACAAGAAACAATTTCTTCAGTCAGAAATAAAGACTTCTAGTTCTGCCTTAGACATGAAAGCCAGCTGGGTGATTTTGGGCAATCACCAGGATCCTGTGAGTTCTAGTCTTGGTTTAAGCATGAAAGCCAATTGGATGACTTTGAGCCAATCACCAGGAGCCTGTGAGTTCTAGTTCCACCCCAGGCATGAAAGCCAATTGGATGACTCTGGGCCAGTCACCAGGAGACTGTGAGTTCTAGTCTTGCCTTAGGCATGAAAGCCAGCTGGGTGATTTTGGGCAATCACCAGGAACCTGTGAGTTCTAGTCTTGGTTTAAGCATGAAAGCCAATTGGATGACTTTGAGCCAATCACAGGAACCTGTGAGTTCTAGTTCCACCTTAGGCATGAAAGCCAATTGGATGACTTTGGGCCAATCACCAGGAGCCTGTGAGTTCTAGTCCTGCCTTAGGCATGAAAGCCAGCTGAGTGACTTTGAGCCAGGCTCCCCCTTCTGTCATCCCAACCCCTCTCACAGAGGTGGTTGTTCTGTAGACAATAGAAAGAGGAAGGCGGGTTGGATATATTCGCCGCCTTGGGTTATTTATAAAAATAATAAAACCGGGATTAAAAATAAATAAATACATAAACTGCATTCCCAACCAGAGATCTATCGGCGCTCAGAAACAAGAGTCGATTTGCATTGTTGACTGCTTCCCTCCCAAAGCCAATACTGTTCCCCCTTGCAGATGGAAATAAAAAAAAGCTTTAAATTATTAAAACGAAAAGGGCAGGCAAAGGAGGCTGCAATTTTCTAAGTCATTCTTCCCATCCAATGGCTTTGCTGACACCATGGAATCAGCTGGATTGGGTTTCCCCTGCCAATTGTCCCCAATTTTATATACTATAAAAAATCAGCTGGGAGGCTGGCTATCCACACACCACCCCAATTCATTTTTGCATTTTGCCCTTTTCGTACCACCAAATTTGGTCCAAATATCTCACCTAGACCTGGCTGTTATTTCCATCGGGGTGTCTCAAGCGAGATTTCGATTGCACGCAGGCGCCACCAAGGGTAGCCTCAGATTTCCTAAAACCATACAGAGGTCAACCTAGAATCTAAGATTAATAGCCTCTTTCTAACAGTGGGCAGCTACCTACAGGCTCTCAAATATAAGCGGAGCAGAAGAAAAAGGAAAAAAATATTATCTCTATATCAAGAGCACCTTGGATTAAGACTGTCGTCGTGAAATTTGGACGAATGTGGAATGGGTGAAGGATAGCAATAGCACTTAGACTTAGATACCGCTTTACAGTACTTTACCGCCCTCTCTAAGCGGTTTACAAAGCCAGCCTCTTGCCCCCAACGATCTGGGTCCTCCTTTTACCCACCTCGGAAGGATGGAAGGCTGAGTCAACCTTGAGCCGGTTTGGAATCGAACTGCTGGCAGTGGGCAGAGTTTGTCTGTAATACTGCATTCTAACCAGGGGTGCTATTCAGCAGGTTCTGACAGGTTCTGGAGAACCAGTAGCGGAAATTTTGAGTAGTTCCGAGAACCGGCAAATACCACCTCTGGCTGGCCCCAGAGTGGGGTGGGAATGGGGCTTTTGCAGTATCCTTCCCGTGGAGTGGGGAGGGAATGGGGATTTTGCAGTATCCTTCCCCTGGAGTGGGGTGGGAATGGGGATTTTGCAGTATCCTTCCCCTGGAGTGGGGTGGGAATGGGGATTTTGCAGTATCCTTCCCCTGCCATGCCCACCAAGCCATGCCCACCACGCCACACCATGCCCACCAAACCACGCCCACAGAACCGGTAGTAAAAAAAAATGAATTCCACCACTGATTCTAACCGTTGCGCACCATGGAAGGAAGGAAGGAAGGAAGGAAGGAAGGAAGGAAGGAAGGAAGGAAGGAAGGAAGGAAGGAAGGAAGGAAGGAAGGGCAAAAGCAATAGCACTTAGACTTATATACCGCTTTACAGTGCTTTACAGACCCTTCTAAGTGATTTACAGAGTTGGCCTCTTGCCCCCAACAATCTGGGTCCTCGTTTTACCCACCTCAGAAAGATGGAAGGCCGAGTCAACCTTGAGCCTGGTGGGATTTGAACTGCCAAACTACAGGCAGGCAGTCAGCAGAAGTAGCCTGCAGTACTGCACTCTAACTACTGTGCCACTGTGGCTCAACACAGGATAATATAGATATTCTGGGAGCATCTGCTGTTTTGGAACCCATCCCAAGTTTCTGCAAAATTTGACTATAGGTTCATCAAATATGTACCTGCAGAGGTCCAAAGGTGAGACCTGGCCTCATGAATGGCAGCTGGTTACCTGGTTTATGACCATGATAAACCTGGTTGGCTAATCTCAAAGCTGTAAATCCAGGCCTAATTCAGGAAATACAAGCCAATTTACTGAAAAGTTGATGTTTAAAGTGTTTTTTTTTAAAAAAATATTTATTGATTAGCCCTTGGGCCATATCAAAGTGCAGAGTTCCCAAAACAAATTATTACTAACATTTGATCAAAGCAATTTAAAATGGAATTGGATAAAATATGATTTAAAATGAAATTGGAACATAATACAGTCTAAAAATGAAATTGGAATCAAATGCAATAATGTAAGCTATAGATAAAATGTGATAAAATTATATTTCGGTTGATGTCTAAAGGAACAAACGAGTTAAGAAGTCAAGAAAGATGTAAAGTTAACTTCTAGTGATTTTCTTATGATAAATGTATTGACTTGCATATCAAGCAGGAAGTTCATTAACCAACATTGTTTAGGCAGCTTTGAGATGGTCGGTTAGCTTCTGAAATAGCAGAATGTTTGGCCACGAGTGAGCTCATCTAGCCCAAACCGGTTTGTTTTCCATTCAGAGTTTCTTTCCGTGTCATTCGACTTGGGTTTGGCTGCTTCTGGGTGCCTTCCGCCATGCCCTTAAAACTTTCTTATTTCAGCAAGGCGGGCTGGCTTAACAAATTCTTTTAATAATTTTAATTGGTTTTGTCTTTTTAAATTTGGGGCCAAACAGAGATATTTCTTTTAATTGTTTTTAATGTTTGTATTATATGTTTTTATCTGGCTGTACACCGCCCTGAGTCCTCAGGGAGAAGGGCGGTATATAAATTTGAAATAAAATAAAATAAAATAAAATAAATAAATGAGACTTTCCATGCTTTTTTGTCCTCTCACTTTCTACTCTCAGACACCGACATTCTGAGAACTAGATGAGGACAGAGATGGAGGAACTGACCTGGCCTAGCTGCTTGGATCTGGAGTATGAAGTCTAAATCTTAGAACGTCTCCATCTTCTCAACTGAGGAGGACTGTTGAAACAGGACCATGATAAGATCATCTCTGAACATCTTGATCCAAATGTTCCTCAGCCAGGTGGCTATCACCTTCTCAGTGGTGGCCCCAACTCTGAAATGTCCTCTCCAGCGAAGCATTCTACTGCCCATTGTCGTATCTTTATGAGAGCAGGTTGCAATAATTTTGTCCTCTTCTAATAAGTTAACCGTGGCTCACTTGATCATTCCTTATACTCAGGGGTAGGACTGAAAAATGCTAGCAACCAGTTCTCTGCCCGGTTGTTGGGTGGGTATGGCCATGGCGGCGTGACCTACTCAGCCTCTTGAACCGGGGAGGGGGGGTGTTTCGCCCTCCCCAGGCTCTGGAGGTATCCTTCGAGCCTCCGGGAGGATGAAAACAGCTTCCCCCGGGCTCCAGAGGCCGGAAATGGCCCTGTTTTCGGACTTCCGGTACTTCCAGTAGGCCTGTTTATCACCCTCCCCAGGCTCAGGAGGCACGTTGTGCCCACGTGACACCCCTCCTGCATGAGCTGCACTGGCTCCCAGTGGTCTTCCGGGTGCGATTCAAGGTGTTGGTTACCACCTTTAAAGCGCTCCATGGCATAGGACCCGGGTACCTTCGAGACCGACTTCTGCCACCAGTAGCCTGCCACTGACCAGTTCGCTCTCACAGAGAGGGTCTCCTCAGGGTGCCATCGGCCAAGTTATGCCGGCTGGCGACACCCAGGGGGAGGGCCTTCTCTGTGGGAGCCCCAGCCCTGTGGAATGAACTGCCCCTGGAAGTGCGTAAGATCTCCGACCTCCGGGCATTTCGCTGTGCACTCAAGACCCTGTTGTTCCGCCAGGCCGGGCTATCAACATAATAATTTTAAATTGGGTGTTTTAAATTTCTGGGGTTTTAAATTGAGCCGAATTATTTAATAATTTTAAATTATTTTAATTGATGTTTGTCTTGTGCTTTTAATAGGCTGTACACCGTCCTGAGTCCTTCGGGAGAAGGGCGGTATAGAAATAAAATTATTCTTATTCTTATTTTCATCGAGCCTCTGGGAGGACAAAAACAGTCTCCCTGGGCTCCAGAGACCCTCTGGAGCCCAGAAATGGCCCCATTTCTGGACTCCCAGAGCCTCCGTGCGGGTCCTGCACTTACCTCACATGCAAAACGGGCCACATGGAGACTCCTGAGAGGGATGGGGCAGGGGGGCAGGGCCAGCCAGTCCTTGCAATTACCGGTTCGGCAAACCAGATATAAAACTAGCATCTGGTTTGCCTGAACCGGTCTAAACCAGCTGAATGCCACCCCTGCTTATATCGCATTGCTATTCTCAGTTTCTGCCTAGAAGAATCAACACCATTTCTGAGTGCGTCTGGCTTTCCCAGTGAAAGGTCAACTCCAAAACTTTATCTCGGGAGTTTAAATTTTTCCTGATCCTGACATTTGACTAGGCAGCTAAGAAAGCTTTGGCCACACACGTTCTCTCCTGATCTCCGTTCAAGCCTGGAGAGCGTCAATAGCTTTGCAGATAAAGATAATGCCCTCTATTTATTGCTGGTGGGTTCATTCTGTTTCCCTTCATTTGACAATCACAAAATTGGACTTTTTTGTTTTGTTTTGTTTTGTTTCAGGGCACAATGTTGTCAGGAACGGCCTTTCACAAAGAAAGTCTGGATTTTTAGGGTCTGTAGCCTCCATCCTTGATCTGACTTTGAAGAACAACTTCTTCCTAGTTCCTCGTCTTGAAGTTGACTCCTTTTTTAAGGTCCATAATTCAAGGGTACGGGCATTTCAATGCACCTTTATGCTGGGGAGGAACAATATATATATATATGTGTGTGTTGACTGGAAATTGATCGCCACTTACCATGCCTCCACTTGAAAGGAGTAATGTACGAATCCATGGAAAATTGCTAACGATTTTTCCATGGTTGGTATTACAACCTTCCTAGGCGATCATAATTAAAGGGCTGCTGTTCCCCCTTTTAACCGTCTTTTCTTCCACTTCACGCTGGATCAATGCCGCCTTTGAAGGGAATTGGTCTGTATGCAGTTTTAGTTTGTCAATGACAAAGATTTAAGGGGGGGGAGTGTTTTCTAGTTTTATTTATTTATTTATTTATTTATTTATTTATTTATTTATTTATCTATTTATTTATTTATTTATTTATTTATTTATTTATTTAACACAGCACACTGGTACTTCAAGATTTTCAAGATGGGCTGGAGAGCCACTGTTGGTCAAGACCGACCTCTAAACTGTTGGAAATCACTGTCTCTGGAATGCAGCTGAGAAAATATCTGAAGGAGCTGAAGATGCATAGACGCATGAACATATGTCTGCTTTTTTTCCCTGCCGAGTTGTCACTGGGCGATGAAAGAGAATTTCCTTCCAAAATCTACTTTAGATGAGATTTCAAGCAATGATGCCCTATGTGAAGGGCGAAGTGTCTTGCGTTGGTTGATGTCGGGCCCTGAGAACCACAAAAGGCATGTGGAGTTACTTCTGGACAGTTTCCTTTATTGTCCCTCTCCTACAGACAGAATCTTGCCGAACTAGAGCAACTAATTATATCAGTAGAGATCTACTTTGAGAATCAGTAGGGAGGAGCCGTCTTGTTGTGGCCCATCAGCGGTTTGTGCAGCTAGTAGCTGATTCCGACAGCGAGGAGGCTGGTGTGGTGCTGCGCCAGCAGCCTGTGCAGCTGGCACTTGAGTTGGACAATGAGGAGGCTGGAGAAGATGTGGTGCCAGAGGCGGGGATTCAGCCAGGGCCTTCAGAACCTCCAGAAGCTCCCACAAGTGAAGAGGAAGAAGAGGAGGAGCCTCTTCTTGATGCACAGGTGCGCAGAGCTGCCAAAAGGCAGGAGTGGTTCCTCAGGAGGAGGTCTCCTCAAGAGTAAGGCTTGGGGCTAATTGGCCACTCCCTTAGCCTATTTAAGGAAGGACGACGACTGAGGCAATTTGCAGGGAACAACTTTATTCACTCTCCTTCGTGTCTTGATCTTACTTTTCTGCAAATTGCTTCTGGGCTTTCTGGTAACCATAGTAAGATTACGATTATTTATTGGATTCTTGTAGGCTGTTAAGAAAGTTAATTAACAGCCTTTATTTGAAAAAGACTGATTTAATTTAGTAAACTAAGGTTTGTACAGACTTTGTGTGTGCTGCATTCTTTGGGATCCACAGCTGGGGCAGAACAGGTCTTCACTCTTTTCCTCCCAACCAAACGATATGAACTTCACTGTTTTTGCACCTCTGGAATGCATCTTTTCTGTATCCTGGTGAGACGAAAGGGTTTTGCTAAGGATACTTCATAGATTGCTCTGGAGGAAATCTATTGATATGGTTGCTAAGAGTTTACAATGACCTGATGGCATGTAACCAAGCAAGCAAGCAACCAACCAACCAACCAACTAATCAATCAACCAACCATCCATCCATCCATCCATCCATCCATCCATCCAACTAACCAACCAACCAACCAACCAACCAGAAAACCAGACAACCAAACAACCATGTTCTCTTAGTGAACTACATTTTTATTTCCCAGGAAGAAAACAGACAATTTCTTGTGGCAGATATGGGACAACCACTCAAGGAGGCCAACCTTCTCTCTTGCTTAAGCTTTGGAGAGCATGGTGTTCTTGGCTCACCTCAAGTCACAAAACACATGAAGGCTACATGGACAGAAGTTCCTTTCTTGTCACTTGAAGCCCTACCTCACGTTATGTTCTCCCTGAGCAGGACAGATGTATGGGTAGCTTGGAAGAAAACCACATAGTATAAAAAAAAAAACCCATAGCTCTTCAAACGTGTGGCCTCTTGAGAGAGATTAGGAAGAGATTCATTTATCAAGACTGATGTTTCAATTCCGGGAAAAGGGATTTGTGGTTGGGTTTTCTTCTTCTTCTTTTTCTATGATGGTTAAACCAGATGTGACTGGCATGGAAGTAGAAAGCTGGTTACCCAAAGCAAGGAATAATTAAGGAGTCAAGGTCACCCCAGAATGTGTGCAAACTTGCCACAGGATCCAATTATCACATTTCTAAGGGGATGTATTAAGTAATTGCTGGAGTGAGAAATAGACTTGTCAAGCTCTCGCACACACAAACACAAGGGGTGAGGGGGGAGAGAGGGAGAGGGAGGGAGAGAGAGAGTTGAGCAGAGGGACTTCTAATGGGGTCTTTTATAAATTGCACTGGCCATGTCGCTTTTGAGCCAGTTTTCTGTCTTTCCAAATCAGAAGGGGCCCGATTCAAGGGATCCAAAGGTTGAATAGGAGGTGAAAAAACTTACAAAATTGGCTCGCTAGTATGTCCTGCCTTCTTCTCTCCTCCACGCTAGAAGCAAGTCAACTCAATCCATGCTTCTAAGGGTGTAGGAGAAGAGTAGGCAGAGTGGGGAGGGCAGAGTTAAACAAGTCATGAGTCTAGTGTCAACTCGCAAAGCATCCCTGGCCTGCTCTCGAGTTGCCATAGGCCAGGGGGGAATGGGAAACCAGCAAAACGGCACAGCAGCCAAAGACAGATGCACATTCCAGACTTATCTCTCTCAAGACTGTATCCCAGGGTTACCCACAGCAGCCGGAGGGGAATGACCTCTACAACCTGCAAAATTGCTCTGTTGGCGAATGTGATTGATGACACACCCTGGGGGGAGGGGGAAAATGATTGTGACATAAATTATGTAGGGTCAGAACTGGCTTCACTTGGGAACGTGCCAACATGAAGCGCCTAATAAATAACTGGATTTCTTTTGAAGCTTGGCTCGAAGCTCATGATTTAATTAGGGAATCCGTTGGAACCCTGACACCTAGAGTTGTTATGTTTCCACAAATGGTCCAAAGCCAACCCCTCTTGAATTGCATGGGCCCTTATCTGGTGCCCACTTTAGTTGACTGGATTCTTGTTTATAGGCCTGAGCAAGAAACCTTCTGAATTCTTGCTCACTTCAGTCAGAAATGAAGAAGCTCCTTGAACGAGAAACAAAACGTCTTAAGGGAAATACAAAGGAAGTCCAGTTACCTCTTGAAAAAGCACCTTTGTTCTTTGATCCTGACAAGGGGCCATTTCAGGGGTGAAATCCAGCAGGTTCTGACAGGTTCTGGAGAAAAAGTAGCGGAAATTTTGAGCAGTTCAGAGAACCAGCAAATACTACCTCTGGCTGGCCCCAGAGTGGGGTGGGAATGGAGATTTTGCAGTATCCTTTCCCCAGGAGTGGGGAGGGAATGGGGATTTTGCAATATTCTTCCCCTGGAGTGGAGAGGGAATGGGGATTTTGCAGTATTCTTCCCCTGGAGTGAGGAGGGAATGGGGATTTTGCAATATCCTTTCCCAAGAGTGGGGAGGGAATGGGGATTTTGCAATATCCTTCCCCCAGGAGTGGGGAGGGAATGGGGATTTTGCAATATCCTTCCCTTCCACGTCCACAAAGCCACACCACACCCACCAAGCCACACCCACATAACTGGTAGTAAAAAAATTTCGATTTCACCACTGGGCCATTTACAACCTCCTTTAAAATCTGGAAAGTATGAGGGACGGTCATAAGATCACTTTGAGGGGGGAAAATAATTGGGGCTGAACGAGCCAATCCGTTTCAGAAGTGTGTCATTTTCACGAGAGTCCCGGGGTCAATCCCAAGCAGTTATTAACGTTCTCTCGTGCCGAGAGATCTCTTCTAGCAAATCCTGAAAACGCCTTTCTGCTCTTTGGACCTTAAACACGTTGCCTGGTTTTCTATCCTCTTTGAGACGTAACCACAATATACCCTGGGCTTTTAATCTTTTATAAGAGTTTTATAAGCCTGACGCTATGGGGGCAACAGGCTAGCAGGAAAACGGCAGGAGATTTTTCTTTTTTCGAACAAGGAGCTCTAGCGTAAAGTGATTTTAACAAAGCAGGGCGAGGAAACGGAAATGGACATCCCATAATATTTTAATCTGCAGCTGAAATGGTTGATACGGAGCTGCAGAATTACAAATCATGCTTTGTAACTCATGCTAGGAAGCAAAACAGGTATAGAAGGACCTGAAAGTTAGCAAGTAAACAATCTCTCTCTCTCTCTCTCTCTCTCTCTCTCTCTCTCTCTCTCTCTCTCTCTCTCATCTCGTATCTATCTATCATCTCTATCTATCATCATCTCTCTCTCTCTTTATATCTATCTATCTATCTATCTATCTATCTATCTATCTATCTATCTATCTATCTATCTATCTCCATCTCTCTCTCTCTCTCTCCTCTCTCTCTCTATCATCTCTCTATCTATCATCTCTATCTCTATCTCTATAATCTATCTATCTATCTATCTATCTATCTATCTATCTATCTATCTATCTCCATCTCTCTCATTCTCTTTATCATCTCTCTGTCACTCTCTCTCTCTCTCTCTCTCTCTCTCTCTCTCTCTCTCTCTCTCATATCTATCTATCTATCTATCTATCTATCTATCTATCTATCTATCTATCTATCTATCTATCTATCATCTCTATCTATCATCTCTATCTATCATCATCTCTCTCTCTTTATATCTATCTATCTATCTATCTATCTATCTATCTATCTATCTATCTATCTCCATCTCTCTCTCATCTCCCTCTCCTCTCTCTCTATCATCTCTATCTATCTCTATCTATCATCTCTATCTCTATCTCTATAATCTATCTATCTATCTATCTATCTATCTATCTATCTATCTATCTATCTATCCATCTCCATCTCCATCTCCATCTCCATCTCCATCTCCATCTCCATCTCCATCTCTCTCTTTTTCTCTTTACATACAATATGTGCTTAATGAAAAGTGTACTGTCTGAGTCAATTCGTTTACATAGTAATACTTCTTAAGTTCCTAATTTCCGCCCCTGTTGTCCAACTATTGATAAAAACAAGTCCCATGCTCAAAAATATTCTGTGTCTCCTTTTTCTTTGATCTTCAGTGTTAATCTGTCCATTTCTGCACAGTCCAATATTCTTTTCAATTGTATCTTCTTTCGTAGGTGTTTCCTCGCTTTTCCAAAATTTTGGGCAAACACGCATATGTGATTAGAAAAACTGTTAAAACAGCATACAGATTATAAAACAGAACTATTTTTGCTAGGCATAATACCAGGAAAAATATGATAAAGGGAATGCATATTTGATATTACATGTTTTAACAGCAGCGAGAAATGTATTTGCACAGCAAGTAAACAATCTTAACATCCTCAAGAGACACTAAGATGAGACACATCAATTGAGTAATTTCATTTATTCACTGTGGACTTGTCAAGACCCCCGTATTATATCCTGCTTTATAATTGTGTTCTATTTTTTTAACCTGTTTTATTTTTTTAAAGCTGCCACGAAGAAGAGGGCGGGGGAGGGGGGTGAAGCTATTCTCCAAAGCACCTGAAGGCAGGACAAGAAGCAACGGATGGAAACTAATCAAAGAGAGATCCAATCTAGAACTAAGAAAAAAATAATAATTCCCTGACAGGGACAACAATTAATTACTGGAATGGCTTGCACACAGTAGTTGCGGGATGCTTTGTCTGAAATGGTCTGCCCAGTCTCTTCTTAAAAGCCTCCAATGATGGAGCATCCACAACTTCCAATTCTGATTCATTGTTGTAACCGTCAGGAAATTTCACCCTATTTCTCGGTTGGATCTCTCCATGATTACAGTAGTTTCCATCCATTGATTCTTGTCCTGCCTTCAGGTGCTTTGGAGAATCAGTTGACACCCCCCCCCTCTTCTTTGTGGAAGCACCTCAGATATTGGAAGACTGCTATCATGTCACTTCTTGTCCTTCTTTTCATTAAACTTTCTTCTTTCTTCTTTCTTCTTTCATCTTCTTTCTTTCTCCTTCTCCTTCTCCTTCTCCTCCTCTTCTACCTCTGCCTCTGTCTCTGCCTCCACCACCACCACCTCCTCCTCCTCCTCCTCTTCTTCATAGAATGGAATGGAATGGAATGGAATAGAATAGAATAGAATAGAATAGAATAGAATAGAATAGAATAGAATAGAATAGAATAGAATAGAATAGAATAGAATAGAATAGAATAGCAGAGTTGGAAGGGACCTTGGAGGCCTTCTAGTCCAACCCCCTGCCCAGGCAGGAAACCCTACACCAGTTCAGACAAATGGTTATCCAACATCTTCTTAAAAATTTCCAGTGTTGGAGCATTCACAACTTCTGGAGGCAAGTCATTCCACTGATTCATTGTTCTCACTGTCAGGAAATTTCTCCTTAGTTCTAAGTTGTTTCTCTCCTTGATTAGTTTCCACCCATTGCTTCTTGTCCTGCCCTCATGTGCTTTGGAGAATAGCTCGACTCCCTCTTCTTTGGGGCAGCCCCTGAGATATTGGAACTCTGCTATCATATCTCCCCTAGTCCTTCTTTTCATTAAGATAGACATACCCAGTTCCTGCAACCGTTCTTCATATGTTTTAGTTTCCAGTCTAATCCTCTTTGTTGCTCTTCTCTGCACTCTTTCTAGATTCTCAACATCTTTTTTACATCGTGGTGACTTCTTCTTCTTCTTCTTCTTCTTCTTCTTCTTCTTCTTCTTCTTCTTCTTCTTCTTCTTCTTCTTCTTCTTCTTCTTCTTCTTCTTCTTCTTCTTCTTCTTCTTCTTCTTCTTCTCCTTCTCCTTCTTCTTCTTCTTCTTCCCCCCCTCCTCCTCCTCCATGTGCCATATCCATCATCGGACGTTGGGGATCATGTTGGCGATCCTATTTTTATCAACAGCCACACGAAAAAATGCTGTTGAGTTTTGTCTAGACCAGGCCCTTAGATTTTTGAAGCCACAATGTTCTTCTTCTGCCTGCACCTCGTTTGCCTTCAATCTTTCCCTGGAAGATTAAGTGAAGGATGCCATATTTTTTGGGGTGTCGCATCACATGTCCAAAATATTCTAATTTATGCTTTTTAATGGTTTTTGATGATTTCCCTTGGCTTTCCCAGGTGGCTTACTACCTCCTCATTTCTGATTTTGTCAACCCAGCTTATACGTCACAGCCGCCTGTAAATCCACATTTCAAATGCTTCTAGTCTCTTCAAGTGGCTTTCTGTCCGAGACCAACTCTCCACTCCATAGAGCAGGATAGAAAAGATGTAGCATCTGACAATCCTGATTTTTCAACCTTAGGCTTATGTCGTGACTGCAGAAGACCTTTTTCATTTTGAAGAATGCTGTTTGAGCTTTCTCTATCCTTGTCTTCACTTCAGTAGTCATACGCAATTCCTGCAACTGTTCTGTTTAGATGAGTCTTCCAGAGATGTCAAAAGTGACCTCAGAATTGTTCTGACCTAGGCTTCCTGAGATAGTAAAAAGCACACGATTAGTCCCCAAAACCCTCTTTTTATTTCAACGGCTGTGAATTATGTTCATTCACAGCCTGTAATGAGTCCCAAATAGTTTGTAAAGAGTCCGACAGACGTCTGCCACGGTCCTCTGGGATAAGGCTGATAAGCACCCACCTTTATCTCCCTTGACACGCTGCCAAAGACCTAATTGGCAATTAGCTTTGCAAGGCCACATGCAGCACAGAGTCAAAACGGAGCTTCAGAATTTAAACCGACCAGAACGAACAAAGTTGCTTCCTGCAAAGGCTCATGTGCCTTTGCTCTTCCTTTATGTCTTATGGGAGGGGCCAATCATCTCCAAGCCTTACTCCCAAGTCTCCCCTTTTGTCTTAACTATTCTTGCCTTCTGGCAGCTCTGCACCTGCGCACAACTGAGAACAGGGTCGCCCTGATCTTCTGCCTCACTGATGTCTGACTCTGGAGGCTCCGGAGGCAGCACATAACTCCCAGATGGCCCTGGCCCCCTCTCTGCCTCTGACGCAGAGCCCTCATCCAAGCCTTCCTCAGACTCCAGGACTGGCCCATGTTCCTCCCCAGCCTCCTCATTGTCTGACTGTCCTGCCAGCTCCACAGACCACTGGCGGACCACAACAAGGATCTTCTTGAATAAATCCATGGCTCCATTATGATGCTAAGGTCCTCCTACATGAGTGATGCTTTGCTTTCCTTGGCCCTCATGGCCTGGAGCATAGAGAAATCAGGGAACTGTGAAAGACCCTTGCTTCGTTCCAAAAGCTACAGCCTTCAGGGCCATTGCCATGCTTTTCTTCACAACCCTGTTCCAAACCGAAATGCATTCAGTGTCTGCTGGGAGCCATTCCAACCCAGAATGATTGCATTCTTGGGTTGTTTAACATCCATTTAACCCACTTCTCCCTTCACCGATCATCCAGAAGATAAGGGAGTGAAATAAAAACCCAAACAATGCATTAAAATAAAATGCGGATTTCAAACAATACGGGAGGAAAAGCTTTATTTGTCTGAATAAGCCGCAGTTAAAAATAACAGGGAAGATGATACTTTAAAAACCCTGTTATCGTTCAGGGAAAAAAGGCATGATATGAAGAATTTGTATTTAATTATTTTCTTGTTTGGTTTTAAAAAAATAAATAAATAAGCCACTCAGAAGCCAGTTCCCTAGGTGATATGCAGATTTGCTAAAAACACATGTTCTAAAACAAGCTAGCGTAAGACAATAAAAGCTGATGCCCTATAGAGATTAAAAACTATTAAATTCTCTTAATTCAAGTTTGATTCTTGGAAACGCCATGGACACATAGTGAAGTAGTAGCTTGATTTTGACGTCTTTCATTCGCCCCCACTCCCAATTTCCAGGGTAGGCTTTTGATCAGGGGTGAAATCTACTTACCTTCCTTACCAATGCACACACAGACCCTTTGCGCATACGTAAAATCTTCTGCACATGCACAGAGGGTAAAAAACACATTACTTCCTGGTTAAAACCAAGAAGTAACAACACCTGCCACAATTGCTACCGGATCGCCTGATCCGGTCCGAACCGGGAGCATTTCACCCCTGCTTTTGATCCTGGGTACCCTAGTGTCTTTTACTATAGTACTAACCATAGCCATGTTTATTGTTTAGGGGTTTTGAGCATCACCTATAGAGGCTGTCAAAACCTCATGGATCCAAAACCTTCTTTCTCATTGTCTGGTCATCAAAGTCTATGTCCTGCTTGAACAATGTGCGGTGGCAGCCAAAAAAGCCAATGCAATCCTAAATTGTATTAACCAAGGAATACAATCAAGATCAAGTGAGGTACTAATACCACTCTATAAAGCCTCAGTAAGGCCACACCTAGAATCCTGCATCCAGTTTTGGTCACCACACTATAAAAAAGATATAGAGACTCTGGAAAGAGTGCAGAGAAGAGCAACCAGGATGATGAGGGGACTGGAGGCTAAAACATATGATGAACGGTTGCAGGAACTGGGCATGGCTAGTCTAGTGAAGAGAAGGACCAGGGGAGACAGGAGAGCAGTCAAATGGTTGTCCAGTCTAGTCTTGAAGACTCTAGTGATGGAGAGTGAGATATGTATGAAACTGGTTGTCCTTGTGAGCTATTCCAGGATGAATGGAATAGATTTAGATTAGATTAATGGCGTTGGAAGGGACCTTGTAGGTCATCTAGTCCAACCCCCTGCCCAAGCAGGAGAAAGGAGGGGGTCAAGCTATTTTCCAAGGCACCTGAAGGCCAGACAAGGAATAATGGATGGAAACTGAACAAGGAGAGATTCGATTTAGAAATAAGGAGGAATTTTCTGACAGTGAGAACAATCAACCCATGGAACAGACGTTGCCTTCAGAAGTTGTGGGACCTTCATCACTGGAGGCTTTCAAGAAGAGACTGAAATGCCATTTATCAGAAAAGGTGTAGGGTCTCCTGCTTGGGTGGGGGGTGGTTTGGACTAGATGACCTACAAAGGCTCCTTCCAACTCTGTTAATCTGTTTAAAAAAAAAAAAAAAAAAAACCTCCGCAATTTCACTTGAAATTGGACCTGTCCATGGTCCTCAGATCTCTCTTTGGTTGCTGCCATTATCAGGACTGATTTTTCTCAACCCTTGTGTTATAAATATGTAGACTTCATATCCCACATTTCCCTAAGCAGTGCGGCACTTCCAGCTGAAATCCATCCAATATTTAGGCAGCAGTGACTTTCCTATACCATCTTTCTGCTAAGCAACCTCTTGATAGAAGAAGATAGAAGTAGGCTGCTATGTCAAGGATAAAGAGAGGGATAGAGAGAAAGAAAGCACGGAGGACAGGCCCAAAGCCTCCCAGGTTGCTTCTGGACTGGGGATGGGTTTGGGGACAAG
The DNA here is from genome assembly GCF_029215685.1 of Pituophis catenifer annectens. Taxonomy (NCBI): domain Eukaryota; kingdom Metazoa; phylum Chordata; class Lepidosauria; order Squamata; family Colubridae; genus Pituophis; species Pituophis catenifer. The sequence goes on from NW_027256890.1 coordinate 5,102,906, forward strand.
AGCCTGGTCCTCAAGACCTTCAGAAGTTGTGGGTGTTTCATCCCTGGAGGTTTTTAAGAAGAGGCTTAATAGCCACTTGTCTGGAATGGTATAGGGTCTCCTGCTTGAGCAGGGGGCTGGACTAGATGACCTCAAATATCCTTTCCAGCTCTATTCTGATTGATTTGATTGATTGATTGATTGATTGATTGATTGATCGATCGATCAGTGGAACAGATCACAACAGATGCTCCATCACTCTTGGCTTTTAAGAAAAGACTGGACGGTCACTTGTCTGAAATGGTATAGGGCAGTGGTGGGATTCAAATAATTTAACAACCAGTTCTCTGCCCTAATAACCAAATGGGTAGGTGTGGCTTGGTCATCATGTAACCGTGTGGGTGTGGCCAACTCAACATCACTCACATCGATAGACGCTTCGCCTTAGCTGTTACAATGTACTAAGGGTTAACCAGGGAGGCAGTTTCTGTAAGCAGGACGATAAAGATTAGGCTAGAAACAACGCCAGAATGTTTCCTTCCTGCCTTCCTTACAGGATTAGCGCTGTAAAGTGGAAAAAAACAAAATAAGATTTCTTCCAACAACCGGTTCTCCGAACTGCTTAGAAAGTTAACAACCAGCTCTCCCAAATAGGTGCGAACTGGCTGAATCCCACCACTGGTATAGGGTCTCCTGGTTGAGCAGAGGGTTGGACTAGAAGACTTCCTGGGTCCCTTCCAGCTCTATTCTGATTCTGATAAAGGTAAAAGTTTCCCTGTCCAGTCATGCCCGACTCTACGGGCCACTGCTCATCTTGTTTCTTAGCCGAGGGAGCCAGTGTTGTCTGAAGACACTTCCATAGTCATGCGGCCAACATGACTATACTCCAAGGAACTCAGAACGCTGTTAGCTTCCCATCAATGTGGTACCTATTTATCTACTTACAGTTGCATGCTTCGGAACTGCTAGGTGGACAGGAAACAAGTAGCGGGAGCTCACCCCGTCGTGTGGCGCTCGGGTCTCAAATCCGGGGTGTCCATTTTCCAGCTGAAAAGCTCAGCGTATTTAACCGCTGAACAATCCTGGCCCCATATCTTCTTGATACTCAAGGTCAATCCCAAGACTTAGTGGTTGTGCAGAAATTTGATGTAGGGTGTTCTGTCCTAGGCGTTCCCAAACCATGACACAAACTCCTTGTGCCGACAAAACCCCCTTTTTATTAAGTTAGTGTGAATTTCTCACATTCACATCCAGCGAATTCTTTCAAGAGTGCATTTACAGTCACAGACCTTATCTGACTTGGAGAGCTGCCAGGCCGATATCTTCAAAACTTGGCAAGGATTCTCTGAGAGTCACGAACCAATTAAGCGAACTAATTGTCTCCTGCAAACTCATCTCCCTGTTTGCTCCTCTTTTATTCCCTATGGAAGGGGCCATTCACTGTCCACCTGTGGCATTACTCCCAAGTCGACCCTTGTTCCTCAGCTGTTCCCTTCATCTGGCAACTCTGCACATGCGCACACTGGCTCCAGCTGTTCGTCTGCCTCACTGATGTCTGACTCCAAAGGCAACTGATAACTGTCAGACTGCCCTGGCCCCATCTCTGCCTCTGACACAGAGCCCTCATCAGAGCCCTCCCCAGACTCTAGGACTGGCCCATGTTTCTCCCCAACCTCATCACTGTCTGAATCTGCTGCCAGCTTCACAGGCCGCTGGTGGCCCACAACAACATAGGGCTCTCGATTCAAGATCTGGCGTGAATGTGTTTTCCTGTGTCTCAAGCTGTGCTTTTCTTTTCTTTTTTCAATCTAAATACAATGTTGTGATTTGATGCTATTGTGACTCTACCATGGGGAGGGGGGGTGGCATATCAAGCCTCCACAAATCACTCACACGGTCTAGACATGAGACGGATAAGAAAAAGGATCCTCTCTTGTTATCCCACCCCGTGATTACTCCACAGGCTCTGATATTACAATTCTCACATCAATCATGAAGCCTGTGAGCTTTAATCAGTCTCATCAGTAGATTAATGAACTAAACCAAATTGTTGGGGACAATTAAGTTCTAATTATTTGGCGAGAATCTCATTCTACAGAACTCAACCACTTATTTCCAGGCTGCCTCGTTTCTGGCATGTTAGTTTAGACCAGAGGGTGTCAAACTCGATTTCATTGAGGGCTGCATCAGGGTTGTGTTTCACCTTGGAGGGCCATGGTGGGCATGGCCATGGTGGGCATGGCCAGCTCGATGTCACTCATGTTGGGGGGACCTGTGGTGGCCTAGTGCTAAGGTAGGACTTCCCCGAGACACTCCCTCCCTCTCATTATAATCTCCTTCCTTCCTTCCTTCCTTCCTTCCTTCCTTCCTTCCTTCCTTCCTTCCTTCCTTCCTTCCCTTTCTTCCTGTGCAGTAGTTAAAAAGGACTATTGCAGGCTAACTCTGCCAACTGCCAAGAGTTTGATCCTGATCGGCTCAAGGTTGACTCAGCCTTCCATCCTTCCAAGGTGGGTAAAATGAGATTTTTGGGGGTAATAGGCTGACTCTGTAAACTGCTTAGAGAGGGGCTGGAAAGCACTGTGAAGCAGCATATAAGTCTAAGGGCTATTGCTCTTGCAAGCTAGGAGAAGACAAAGCTACAGTTCCTTCCCCTCTTTCCTTATTTTTCCTTCCTTGCTCTCTTCCCATCTTTTTCTTTCTCTTTCTCTCTTTCCCTTTCTCCTTTCCTATCCCTTCTTGCATGCTCAAATGCAAAAGGGGAAACATTTCTCCTTTTGTTTTGTTTTTAGTTTGTTTTGATAGCCCCGTCAGCGAAAACGCAGCACGGGGGGGGGGGCTGTAGACACCCCCCCCACCTTGCCCTGTTTTAGGCCGCCACAGCCTCCTGCAGCCCTCTGCCAGCAAAGATGGAGCCTGTGGGACTTCACGCAGGCTGGTCCTTTGCTATTTCCAGGCCAGCCCAGCAGGCTGGATCAGTGGTGAAATCCAAAAAATTTTACTACCTGTTCGGTGGGCGTGGCTTAGTGGGCGTGGCAAGGGAAGGATACTGCAAAATCTCCATTCCTTCCCCACTCCTGGGGGAAGGATATTGCAAAATCTCCATTCCCACCCCACTCCAGGGGAAGGATACTGCAAAATATCCAGGGAGCCTGGATAGCTCAACAGACAGAGCTCTGTAATTTAACATCAGCTGTCTGCAATTAAAGTAAGATTGAATCTCGCCAGGCTCATGGTTGACTCAGCCTTCCATCCTTTCTAAGGTAGGTAAATTGAGGACCCAGTTTGTGGGGGCAATAAGCTGACTTTGTATAAATATACAAAAGTATGAAGGCTATTGCTTAACGCATTGTAAGCCTCCCTGAGTCTCCGGAGAAGGGCGGCATATAAATCAAATTAAATAAATAAATAAATAAAAATAAATAAAATCTCCATTCCCACCCCACTCCAGGGGAAGGATACTGTAAAATCCCCATTCCCTCCCCACTCCAGGGGAAGGATACTGTAAAATCTCCATTCCCTCCCCACTCAGTGACCAGCCAGAGATGGTATTTGCTGGTTCTCCAAACTACTCAAAATTTCCACTGCCGGTTCTCCAGAACCTGTCAGAACGTGCTCCATTTGGCCCACAGGCTTTGAGTTTGACACCTGTAGTCTATTTCTCTATAACCACCCATTTACCTTCAAATTGTCAGCCTGTGCTCTATCGGAACATCAATCCATAGCAAATAAATCTAAGTTGCTTTTCTTTGAAAAAAAAAATATAAAATTGAAAACTAGCCAATTTCTTAACCTTTATCAAATGCTGAGGTTGGCCAACATATATTTATTTTAATGGCATGGCATGTAAGGTTGTTTCTCAAACTCGGCCTGCCTCCCGTTCTTTCTAGCAATATAAATCTCCCGATACCATTTGGCTAAAGCATTAAAAGAGTTCAATTCTGATTGTGAAGTTATCTAGAAATTACTAAAGTACTCTGGGGACATAAATACGCAAGAACTGAAGCTGGAACGAGGTAGTAACGGGTGTAAAGGAAAGGAGAAAGGAGGTTCGGATGAACGCCTGCGCTAATACAGGCAAAAGGTTAACGGAATTCAAGGACGGATGGATTTATGATCTCTCGTGGGCATGAAGGCACTCCAGACTAATGACATGTTTGACCCCTCCCTCGGGCTCAGACCGGTCATCTCCAACAAACAATGTCCTAACCAGCAGTGGGTTTCACATATTCTCAACACTGGTTCGCCCCACGCATGCACGTTCACTTTGTGCGTGCGAGCGAGCACCTTCGGCACATGCACCTGGCCTTCCACGCATGCGCTTTGCTCGCACGCACGCTTTCCGCGCATGCACCCGGCCTCAAAAATGTGGCTAAATAGGACAGCATTATGGAGGGATGGGTGAGCGGTGGGCAGCCACTCACAGTCGCCGCTACCGGTTCGCCTGAATTGGTCCAAATTGCCCGAATACGACCTCTGGTCCTAATCTTCCAGAACTTGCTTCAGAAAGCTCTCCAAAACACTTCTGATGTTACCAGGTTTCCAGAATAATCCGAGACCCTCAAATTGGGAGGAGACACTCCAAGAGAAGAGGTCTTCGTCAGTGGTAGGTTTCAATTTTTTTTTACTACCAGTTCTATGGGTGTGGCTTGGTGGGCGTGGCAGGGGAAGGATACTGTAAAATCTCCATTCCCTCCCCAACCCTGGGGAAGGTTACTGCAAAATCCCCATTTCCTCCCAATCAGCTGGGATTTGGGAGGCAGAGAATAAATGGGGGTGGGGCCAGTCAGATTTTTTACTACCTGTTCTCCAAACTACTCAAAATTTCTGCTACCGGTTCTCCAGAACTGGTCAGAACCTGCTGAAACCCAACTCTCCCCTTCCTTCCAGTAAATGAGGAACAGCCAATCCTTGAACCCCTCAGATGGGTCAATGGTAAACTCTTGAAGGTCTTTGGTGGGATGGAATTTCTAATGTTGGTATACTTTCTGAAGATCAACCTGGAGGTCATAAGATTGTCTTTGGATCTGATGCAGGAGTTAAGGTGAGATGGGGCGTGACTTGCTTTAAATGCAGGAGAACATTTTATGCATCAGGCATTAGATCAGTGTTTCTCAACCTTGGTAGCTTGAAGATGGGTGGACTTCAACTCCCAGAATCCCCCAGCCAGCAGCGCTGGCTGGGGGATTCTGGGAGTTGAAGTCCACCCATCTTCAAGCTACCAAGGTTGAGAAACACTGCATTAGATGATCTGCCATTAAAATTCACGATAATATACTGCAGGTCGGTGCTATTCCTTTAATATCTATTTTAATCCAGCCACCTTCTCGACTTCGGAATCAAGCATCAACAGATGACTGGAAAGCAAATGAACCTCCAACAGATGGAGAATAGCTGTAATAGTTGGAGATTTGACAGAGACATCCTTGGTGCAAAAAAAAAAAAAAATAGTTCTGTCAGACGTGTATTTCAGTTTTTTCTTTATCCTTGGAATCTTAGGTGTGGACCTTGGTTTGAGGGTGTTTTGTAGTTTTCCACCATGGTATGAGGGAGACGCTGTGGCTCAGTGGCTAAGATGCTGAGCTTGTTAATCGAAAGGTCGGCAGTTCAGCGGTTCGAATCCCGAGTGCCGCGTAACGGGATGAGCTCCTGTGACTTGTCCCAGCTTCTGCCAACCTAGTAGTTTGAAAGCAGGTAAAAAATGCAAGTAGAGAAATAGGGACCACCTTTGGTGGGAAGGGAACAGCGTTCTGTGCGCCTTTGGCATTGAGTCTTGCCGGCCACATGACCACGGAGATGTCTTCGGACAGCGCTGGCTCTTCGGCTTTGAAATGGAGATGAGCACCGCCCCCTAGAGTCGGGAACGACTAGCACAGATGTGCGAGGGGAACCTTTACCTTACCATGGTATGTGAACAGACCAAGCTGTTATGGAGTCTCCTATCCACTTAGGACTGCGAGAACTAAGAAAGTAGAAGTATAAAGATAACTTATTCTGGCCATCACATTAGATTATCCATCAGAAGTGGGATGGGATAAAATAGCATCTCAGCTGCTTTCTTCTGAGAAGGTTCTACCATGTTTCCCCTAAAATAAGACCCATCCCGAAAAGAAGCCCTATCATGTTTTTAAAGCATGAGCTCAAATTAAGCCCTACCTTCAAAATTAGCCCTAATTAAGAACTTGCCCTCCCCCAGTTGCGGAGGGTGGAGTGAGGTAAAAATTAAGTTACTGTGGGGATGTGTGGGGAGCTGCCCTACTTACCAGGCCTCGCACACCCTGATACCTGCCTCGCCTTCTTCTGCGGCCCACTTCTTCTGTGGCCGCTTCTTCTGTGGCCCACTTCTTCTGTGACCACTTGCCACTACTCGCACGCATTTCCCCCAACCTCTGTTTCACTGTCAGAGCCTTCCAGAAAGCCCTCTGCAGCTGAGAAACAAGCTCCGGATTGACGCATGCGGTGCCCCCTGGCTTCCATTTTGCCTTCACATGCATTCCGGAAAGCCCTCTGCAGCCAATAACAGAGCTCCAGATAAATCCAGAGCTCTGTTATCAGCTGCAGAGGGCTTTCTGGGAGCCTCTGACGGCAAAATGGAGGCTGGGGGGGCAACGCAGGCAAGCAGCGGCAAGAGGACGCAGAAGAAGTGGGCGACAAAAGAAGCCAGCACAGAAAAAGGTAAGGCAGGTGCCAAGGTGTGCAAGGCCTGGTAAGCAGGGCAGCTGCTGCTGGGCAGGGCTGTTGGTGCTGCCGTTGCAAGGTGAGTCAATAATTAGACACCCCCCCAAAAAAAAGAAGCCATTGCCATTTTTTTCAGGGGTCAAAAGAAAATAAGACCCAGTCTTATTTTCGGGGGGAAACAGTACAACCCAACTTGGCATATGCTGGTTATGTAAAACCATGGCCACATCATCAATCCAAGTATCATATATGGTCTACGACCAACCTCAGTCTGTGACTTCTTCCTTCTTGAGATAACTCCCCTTTTATGACCTTCCTTAATTAAGGGTAGAGTCAGGGCACCTGGATGGACCTGAGCGTTTACTGGCCAGATGCCCTTCTTGATGCCATGTGGAGTTCGCAGCAGATAATTTTTCTTTCTGCTGTAGGAGAGAAACATCTGCCACTACCTAGGATTGAACTGTCAACCTTCCGAATGGGAGGCGAGCGTCTTCACCACTAGGCCATCATGCTGTTCTCCTTCTTGAGATGGAAACAGGCTTTTCCTGGCCAAAAAGTCTCTGGATGACCGCAGACACCCAGGCCTATGAGTGTGAATCTAGCAAGAGATGAGTCACAGCTGATATTGAATGTCAAATGCTGTGTCCTGCTCACATTTCCCAGGTGGCATTTATCTTGCTCTGTCTCAATAACATTTTGCAAATGACGATATTCTTATTCTAGGCCATCAATGAGGAGAAAGACATCAGGCGTTCCTAGAGTGATTGTTGCAACTTGTTCCAGTGGTGGGGGAATCCAACCTACTGAAGACTCACCAGATCTACACCATAACAGAATAACAGAGTTGGAAGGAACCTTGGAGGTTTCTAGTTCAACCCCTTGTTCAAACAGCAGACCCTATACCAGTCATGGTGAAACTTTTCGGCACCGAGTGCCCAAACCAGAACGCATGCATATGCATGCGCATGGATGTGTGCGCACCGGAGTGCTGGAAACCCAAAGACTAGCTGGCCAGTGCGTGCATGCTTGTTTTTTGGCCATTGTTGTGGCCCACCAGCGGCCTGCGCGGATTGTCACTGATCCCGATGATGAGGAGGCTGGTGTGGGGTCGCGCCAGCAGCCTCAGCAGCCGGTGCTCGCGTCGGACAGCGAGGAGGCTGAAGAGGATGTGGGGCCAGAGGCAGAGACTCAGCCAGAGCCTTCAGAACCTCCAGAGGCTCCTTCAAGTGGAGAGAGTGAAGTGGAGGAGCCTCTCCTCAATGCTCGGGCACGCAGGGCTGCCAAAAGGCAGGAGTGACTACTCAGGAGGAGGAGGAGGTCTCCTCGAGAGTAAGGTTGGAGGATAATTGGCCACTCCCTTAGCCTATTTAAGTCACACACCGTTAGTAAGTTTCTTGCTGGAAACAACTTATAATTATCATCAGAGCATTTTTGGAAAAGTCTTATCATATCTTGTTTTCTGGGCTGGTTGCCAACCTTTGCTGGACTTTGGTTTATTCTTGCTACTTAATAAATTTGATGAGGACCGTTGGTGTGTGTCAATATCCTCGGGGTTCCGAAGCTGGGGCAGAACAGCCATTTACAGGCCGTTTTTCCTGAAAATGGCCTGAAAACTGGCCTGAAAACAGCCTCAAAAACAGCTCAAAAATGCCCCCCAAAACAGCCAAAAAACGGCCAAAATCCAGCCTGACAATGGTCCAAAAAGCGCCCAAAACAGCCCAGAAAATGGCTGTTTTGGGGGCCGTTTTCAGACCATGAAGACCAGCTGGCCGGCGCGTATGAACAGCAGCTGGCGATGGTGCACGTGCCCACAGAGAGGGCTCTGTGTGCTACCTCAGGCACGCGTGCCATAGGTTAGCCATCACAGCCCTATACCTGTCAGGTTTCAGTGTCGTCTCAAATAAATTGTATTTCCAAACAAATAGTCTTTGATGAAATCTTTCATTTATTAAGCACGACAAATCTGGCCCCGACTTCGTTGTAGCCAGCACTGACTTCCTGACCCCAAACCTTCCCTTTCCGTTCCCCAATTGTCTGCATCTCAATGGCCATCTTCCAAATCACTCTCCCCATATCTACTACTTCAGCTCCCAGGAATGTCCCCCCTCCCATCCCATCTCCTAGGGCAGTGATGGCTAACCTTTTTGCCATCGCATGCCAAAAGTGGGTGGAGCGCAGGGGGGGTCAAACGCACACGTGCCCACACATATAATTCTATGTGCCCCGCCCCACCGTGCATGCATGTGTGACCCCCCCATGCATCCCCCGCTTTTGGCACTTGATGGCAAAGTGGGCCTGGTAGACCCATTTTTCACTCTTCCCTAGGCTCCAGAGCCTTTCTAGGAGCCTGGGGAGGGTGAAAACGGCCTTCCCCACTCCCCTGGAGGCCCTCCGGAGGATGGAAATGGCCCATTTGCCGAATGGTGGGCCCAGAAGGCCTGAAAATCAGCACGCTGGAGCTGAGCTCGCGTGCCCACCGATATGGCTCCGTGTGCCACCTGTGGCACCTGTGCCATAGGTTCGCCATCACGGTCCTAGGGGATATTATCTTCAGGGAAAATAAGTAGGTGAAAAGTCAAGCGTCCTCTTGCCAGCTGCCCCCTCTTCTCCTCCTTATGTCAGCACTGGAACGAATGTAGTTTGGAGTGCTGACATCATCAGTGATGGCTAACTTTTTCCGGACCGAGTGCCCAAAGCACACGCATGCGCGCGAATGCATCCAAACCCCCAAAATGCAATGCGCGTGCGACCCCAGTGCATGTTCCTGGCCCCGGGCATGCATACATGGCCCCCTGCATGCACCCCACCCAGTGGTCATATTCAGCCGGTTCTATCCGGATCACGCAATCCAGTAGCGGTGGCTGCGGGAGGCTCCACCCACCCACCCAGACGTCATCACGTCCCGTTTTTGATGCTCTGCACACATGCGCGCATTCACATTTGCGAACTGGTAGCAAAGTGAATACCACCCTTTCCCACCCCTCACCACGCATGCGTGGCAGAGACTCAATGACCAGCTGGCCAGCAGGAGTGCATGCGCATGAGCGGCAGAGATGAACTGGGGCGACGGCTCGTGTGCCCACAGACAGGGCGCTGTGTGCTATGTCTGGAACGCGTGTCATAGGTTCACCATCACGGCCCATTCTAGACAGATGGCTGTCCAGTCTCTTTTTGAAACCCTCCAGTGATGGAGCAGCCACAAATCCTAGAGGGAAGCTGTCCCACTGATTAATTGTTCTCAGTGACGGGAACTGTCTCTTTCATTCTAGGTTGAATCTCTTTTTTTAATAATCTTCCATCCATTGGTTCTTGTACAGTTGCAATTCTCCCCCCTTCCCTTCCTCAAGGTTCCCATTCTTTTCAGCCCGTTGCTAAAACAGAATATATATATTCATATATATATATGAAAAGTGCTGTGGTGGTGATTTCTTTATTAGAAGCATCGGTGTCCGCAGAACCCGGCCAAGTTTAATCCACTCGCCTGGGTTGAGAAGGCCAAACTGACATCAACCTGCATTAGGAGATGAAGGCTGGAATTATGGTGCCTAGCCCTTAAAAAAAAAGAAAGAAAGAAAGAAAAGAAAAGAAATTGAAAGAAAGAAACCATCCCTTTCCAACCTGCTGAATTCAAGCGTGATTCAGCTATCGGTCTGGATCTAAAATATGCTAATCCATTGAGATGGAAATCCGGGGCTGTCAGAACTTGCAGTGTTGCGTTGATGACATTCACAAAAGGTAAGCGGGCTGATGCTGTGTCTTCTTGATGGGGGGGAGGGGGGGAGAAATATGTCTTGAAGATCTGGCTTTTTACAGACAAGCCCAGAGGGCTATAACGCTAAGCTAACTCCCCGCAAAACAATGGCCGCCTCTCCCACTAGCTTACAGAGTTAGGATGTGTGGAAGAGTTGATTGATTCGAAGGGATAATTTCCCCCATGACAGTCATTTATTCGTCCTTAATGCAGGCTGTGGCAATCTCATAATAGACTCCCGGTGCTCAATCACAGGACATTAAACCCTAGCTATTAGCATTAAACATACCAACTTGTAAATAACAATAATGTCAAGCAGAAGGAATCAGAGACCAAGGTGGTTCAAATGGGCACAAGTTGTTTAATCCGTGCTACCTCTCTGCAAGAATCTGTAGTGCTAATGGTCATGGCAAATCGATGGTACATAAGACTCAATGGAATTCAAGGAGGGTTGGACTTACGATCTCTCGTGGGTGTGAAGGGATGCCAAACTAATAACATGTTAGACTCTTCCCTCAGCCGCAGACTCATCGCCTACAGATAATGTCCTAACCTTCCAGAACTTGCTTCAGAAAGTTCTCCAAAACCCTTCTGATGTCACCATGTTTGAGAATAACGTCAGAATCCCAAGCTGGGAGAAGAAACTCCAACGGAAGAGGTCATCACCAGGGGGTTCGCAGGAGTTCAGGAGAACCTCTAGCTAAGATTCTGTGCAGTTCAGAGAACCCCAAAATCCCACTCCTGGCTGGCTCCACCTGCCCCACCCCTCCCAGGAGTCCCCACGTGGCCCGTTTTGGATGCAGGTAAATGCAGGGCCTGCACGAAAGCTTGGGGAGGGTGTAAAATGGGCCTACTGGAGTATTATGTAATATGGAACAAATGGTACAGCTGGCTGGAGACCAGAAATAGTGAACAATAAGGAAAGGGGAGAAGTTATAACTGTAAAATGTGTATAGGACAATGTATAAAGTGTATAAAATTAATATTATGATCGTTAATTATAGAGTAAATAAGAGAGAATGGGACAGGAAAGAAAATGAATAACATAAAGGGAATAGGGGGAAAGTGTAAATACTAGAAGATGACCATTACGAAACAGTTGGAAAAAGAGAATATATGTGCGTGTTTTGTGTTATATTGTGTTGTGTTATAAATATATATATATATATATATATTTTAAAAAAAGGTATTTGGGAAGAGGGCCTCTGGAGCCTGGGGAGGCCATTTTTGCCCTCCCGGACGCTCAAGGAAAGCCTCAGGAGCCTGGGGAGGGCAAAAACACCCCCTCCCACCATGGTGCAGGAAGCTGACTAAGCCATATCCACTATGGCCACGCCCACCCAGCAACCGGGCAGAGAACCCCTTGCTAAAATTTTTAAGCCCACCCCATGTCATCTCCCAAAACCACCATCTCTGGGCCCCTATCCTCTTCCTTCCTTCCTTCCTTCCTTCTTATCTAGTTGGGTCATGAAACATCTGCAAGACAACAACCAAACTGAGAGAGCACCAAGGACTTTACAGTCCTCCTCCTCCCCCTCCCCCTCTTCTTCTACCTCCTCCTCCTCCTCCTCTCTGCAAACCCCATTCCATTGTAGCACTGATGCTGTTATCTAGTTCGGTCATGAAACGTCCACAAGAAAATAATCAAGGTCAGAGAGCACCAAAGACCTTACAGTTCTCCTCCTCTCCCTCCTTCTCCTCTTCTCTCCCTCCTCCTCCTCTCCGCAAACCCCATTCCATTGTAACACTGATGCTGTTATCTAGTTGTGTCATGAAACGTCCACAAGAAAACAATCAAGCTCAGAGAGCACCAAGGACCTTACAGTTTCCTCCTCTCCCTCCTCCTCCTCTTCCTCCTCCTCCTCCTCCTCCTCTCTGCAAACCCCATTCAGTTGTAGCACTGATGCTGTTATCTTGTTTGGTCATGAAACGTCCACAAGAAAACAATCAAGCTCAGAGAGCACCAAGGACCTTACAATTCTCCTCCTCTCCCTCCTCCTCCTCTTCTCCCTCTTCTCCCTCCTCCTCCTCTCAGCAAACCCCATTCCATTCTAGCACTGATGCTGTTATCTAGTTGGGTCATGAAACGTCCACAAGAAAACAATCAAGCTCAGAGAGCACCAAGGACCTTACAGTTTCCTCCTCTCCCTCTCCCTCTCCCTCCTCCTCCTCCTCCTCCTCCTCCTCCTCCTCCTCCTCCTCCTCCTCCTCCTCCTCCTCCTCCTCCTCCTCCTCCTCCTCCTCCTCCTCCTCCTCCTCTCAGCAAACCCCATTCCATTCTAGCACTGATGCTGTTATCTAGTTGGGTCATGAACGTCCACAAGGAAGCAACCAAGTTCAGAGAGCACCAAGGAAGGTGCCTCAGAAAAAGTGTTTTATTTTTTTTTTTAAATAAAAAATAAAAGAGCAATTTTTCCTGGTGAAAGGGGAGCATGACTGATGACAGCACTAAACCAGTCAGTTAGCCTTTTTTTTTTTTTTTGCAAAGGCCAACTCTTCTCCAAGTCCATCCGAGGAACCGCAGGAGCTTAATTCAAACACAAAGCAATTCTCCCATTCGCCGGTGCGCCGTCCCTCCTTCCCTTCCTATCCTTTTGGAAAGGGGAAAACAATTACAGACGCGATAATGCCAGCTCTCCCTGGGTGTATCAAGTTTGCACTTTCTGAGCCTGCTGGGGGGAACGCGGCTCTTTCCCCGTTCCCATCCTGGCTGGGTTTACATCCACTGTGTACAAAATGAGAATTAGTTGCAGGCGGATGCTTCCACGCTCTCTGCAAATTTCAGAACTTAGCAAGTCAAGGGATGCTTCTCTGGGAATACTCCAAAAAAGATGCTAAAGCGCCTGGGGAAGACCGCAATCCCAAATGTACACACTGGTGTAAGATGGTGCTGAATATGGAAAAGTAATGCAGCTGGGTAAAGCTTTTTGTCAAAGCTTCTCCTTCTCTCCCTCCTCCTCCTCGTCCTCCTCCCCCCCTTCTCCTTCTTCTCTATTGTGCAAAATCCAAGCGTTCCTAACACTTACGATGATTACTAGTTGAGTAATGAAACATCAGGAAAAAAAAACACAACCAAGATCAGAGAGCATCAAACACCCCACAGTAGTTGTCTTCTTCCTCCTCCTCCTCCTCCTCCTCCTCCTCCTCCTCCTCCTCCTCCTCTTCCTCTTCTTCTTCTTCCTCTTCTTTTTCTTTTTCTTTTTCTTCTTCTTTATCATCATCGTCATTGTCATCAATGAGAAGGTATCTCTTCTTCCTTTTCCTCTTCTTCTCCATCAACACATCAACTTGAATAGGGAACAGCCCCTCCTCCTCCTCCTCCTCCTCCTCCTCCTCCTCCTCCTCCCCCCCTTCCCCTTCTTCTCCAAAACAGCAATCCTCAACATCCAAGAAGCCCTGGTAGCGCAGCAGACTAAAGCACTGTTATTAACATCAGCTGCCTGCAATTACTGCAAGTTCAAATCTCACCAGGCTCAAGGTTGACTCAGCCTTCCATCCTTTCTAAGGTAGGTAAAATGAGGACCCGGATTGTGGGGGCAATAAACTGACTTTGTATAAATATACAAAGTATGAAGGCTATTGCTTAACGCATTGTAAGCCGCCCTGAGTCTTCGGAGAGGGGCGGCATATAAATCAAATAAATAAATAAATTAAAAAAATAAAAAAAGAAGAAGCAGCAATAATCCAACCTAGATTGGGGAAGTCGCTTTCGAGAAGATGGAATGATATGCCCACTCCCTCCTAATTCTAACCACCCTTCTCTCTTCTGGCTTTCTCATTTCCTGTGTGACATGAAGCCAAAATAGTAATGCATGATAAACGAGGGCATTGCTGCTTGCCCCATTTTTACATCCATTGCCAAGAAAACGTATTAAGAGTGCGGTGGGGAAAAAAAAAAAGAGACAGCCTTTAATAACTTTTGCCTGGAAAGGATAAATAAAACAGCTACCTGTTAACTTGGCAGAAAGGGGCCATTCTGAAGAAGGGAGGGAACAGATGGGAGGGTAAAATGCTTGAGATGTGCAGGAGTGCCTTAAATATCTCCAGTTTCTCAGTCCTCAAGGAAGCTCATTTTGAATTGCTCAGCAACTGTCTCTTCTACCAACCCTGCTTCACTGGAGTCTCAATTTTTCCCGACACAGAGATTTATTAGCTACCGAAAGATCTGGCTTTCCAACTTGAATTGAGAAGAGTCCTCCAGAGCCCGGGTGATTCTTCCAGCTGAAAAGGCTGGGCTGTCAGGTACAAACAAAATCAGACCCCACAGTTGTAGAGTTCAAGCTAACTACTTTATTGTTTTCTGCGTGTAATACAGGAATCTCCCCGGACTGGCAGCTTTTGCCTGGGAATGATCAGATAAAGCTTTCCTTCCGCCGTGCCCTTAAAACCTTCTTTTTCCAGCAAGCCGGGCTAGCCTAACACTTTTTAAAATGTTTTTAATTGTTTGCTATTGTTTTTAATCATGGGGCCAAATTTATATATATCTTTTTAATTGTATTTTAATGTTTGTAGTTTATGCTTTTACTTGGCTGTTCACCGCCCTGAGTCCTCAGGGAGAAGGGTGGCATACAAATTTAAAAATAAATAAATAAATAAATAGGAGGGTTGTCCAACTTGGGCAACCTGAAGATGTGTGGACTCCCCAGCTAGCCATGGATAGTGAGTCCAGTCCGATTCCTTGCTTTTTTTAAAAAAAATAATAATTTTCTATTAGTTACAATAGGTAAAGGTAAAAGTTCCCCTCGCACATATGTGCTAGTCGTTCCCGACTCTAGGGGGGGCAGTGCTCATCTGTGTTTCCAAGCCGAAGAGCCAGTGCTGTCCGAAGACGTCTCCGTGATCATGTGGCCGACATGACTCAACGCCAAAGGCGCACAGAACACTGTTCCCTTCCCACCAAAGATGGTCCCTATTTTTCTACTTGCATTTTTTACCTGCTTCCAAACTGCTAGGTTGGCAGAAGCTGGGACAAGTCACGGGAGCGCACCCCATTATGCGGCACTCGGGATTCGAACCGCTGAACTGCCGACCTTTCGATCGACAAGCTCAGCGTCTTAGCCACCGAGCCACAGTGTCCCTTTTATTAGTTACATTACTTAGTGCTTAATAAACATTGTGTTGTCTGGGTGTTGCTTAATAAACATTGTGTTGTTTTCTTAACAATACAAATGTCGTTCTTACTCTCCCTGCCTGTTTTCCAACATTGGTAGAATAAATGCCAAGTTTGATAATGTTCTGTGTCTTCTTTCTGTTTAATTTTCAATGTAAGTCTGTCCATTGCTGCACAGTCTAATATCTTCTTAATTATTTCTTCATCTTGGGATGTTTCTTCACCTTTCCCAATATTGTGCAAAAATAATCCTCGCTGCTGTTAAGACATGTAATAATAAATACATACTTATTTTATCAAGTTCTTCTGATATCGTCCCTAATCAAAATAGTTCAGGTTTAAAATCTACAGGTTTCCCTATTATCTTTTCTAACCATCTATGTGAAAGGGTCATTGTGGTGGCTCAGTGGCTAAGATGCTGAGCTTGTCGATTGAAAGGTCGGCAGTTCAGCAGTTCGAATCTCTAGTGCCTCGTAACGGGGTGAGCTCCCGTGACTTGTCCCAGCTTCTGCCAACCTAGCAGTTCGAAAGCAGGTAAAAAATGCAAGTAGGAAAATAGGGACCACCTTTGGTGGGAAGGGAACAGCGTTCCGTGCGCCTTTGGCGTTGAGTCTTGCCGGCCACATGACCACGGAGACGTCTTCGGACAGCGCTGGCTCTTTGGCTTTGAAACGGAGATGAGCACCGTCCCCTAGAGTCAGGAACGACTAGCACATATGTGCAAGGGTTTACCTTTACCTTTAACCATCTATGTATTTTTGCCCATTTTTTTTTTTTTTTTTTGCTTTTGCTTTAGCACAAGTCCACCAGATATAATAAAAGGTGCCCATCTTTTGATTACATTTCCGATTTCAGGCTGATTCCTTGCTTGATCCCTCCTCATGACTGAGATGGTTGATGTCCAACATTTGCTGACTTTTTTTTTTTAATTTATATACCGCCCTTCTCCCTGAGGACTCAGGGCGGTGTACAGCCAGAATTAAAAAACATGAAATACAAATATTAAAAACAATTAAAATATATATAAATTTGGCCCAAAATTAAAAATACAAACCAATTAAAACATTTAAAATTTCTTCTTAAGCCAGCCCGGCTTGCTGGAAAAAGTGGGTTTTAAGGGCACGGCGGAAGGCGCTAAGGTCTTGGATTCTCCTTATCTCTGGGGGCAACTGATTCCAGAGGGTAGGTGCCCCCACAGAGAAGGCCCTCCCCCTGGGGGTCACCAGCCTGTATTGATTGGCTGATGGCACCCTGAGGAGGCCCTCTCTGTGGGAGCGCACGGGACGATGGGAGGTCATTGGTAGCAGCAGGCGGTCTCGAAGATAGCTAGGCCCGATGCCATGGAGTGCTTTAAAGGTGATAACCAGCACCTTGAAGCCCACCCGGAAGACCACTGGGAGCCAGTGCAGCTCGCGCAGGAGCGGTGTTACATGGGAGCGCCATGCTGCTCCCATCACTACCCGCGCTGCTGCATTCTGGACCAGTTGGAGCCTCCAGGTGCTCTTCAAGGGGAGCCCCATGTAGAGAGCGTTGCAGTAGTCAAGGCGAGAGGTGACGAGGGCATGAGTGACTGTGCACAGGGAATCCCGATCAAGAAAGGGCCGCAACTGGTGAATCAGGCGAACCTGATAAAAGGTCCCCCTGGTTACAGCTGTCAGATGTTCCTCCAAGGACAGCTGCCTATCCAGGAGGACTCCCAGATTGCGAGCCCCTTCTGTGGGGGCCAAAGACTCTCCCCCAATAGTCAGTGATGGAGTCAACTGACTATATCGGGATGCCGGGAGCCACAGCCACTCAGTCTTGGAAGGGTTGAGCTTGAGCCTGTTCCTCCCCATCCAGATCCGCACAGCCTCCAGGCACTGGGACATCACTTCAAGGGCATCATTGGGGTGGCCTGGGGTGGAGATGTACAGCTGGGTGTCATCAGCGTACTGGTGGTATCTCACCCCAAAGCCACGGATGATCTCACCCAGCGGCTTTACATAAATGTTGAACAGAAGGGGCGAGAGGACCGATCCCTGCGGCACTCCACAGATAAGAGGCCTCGAGGTCGACCTCTGCCCCCCTGCCAACACAAACTGCGACTAGTCAGAGAGAAAGGAGGAGAACCACCGCAACACGGTGCCTCCCATCCCCAACTCTTCCAGCCGGTGCAGCATGATACCATGGTCGATGGTATCAAAAGCCGCTGAGAGATCTAACAGGACCAGAACAGAGGAGCAGCCCCTGTCCTGAGCCCTCCAAAGATCATCAACCAATGCGACCAATGCCGTTTCCGTGCTGTGCCCAGACCTGAAACCTGACTGGAACAGATCTAGATAAGATGTTTCCTCCAGAAATTGTGGGAACCGACCACACTCTCAACAACCTTCGCCATAAAGCGAAGGTTGGAGACAGGACGATAGTTGGCCAATATTGCCGGATCCAGGGACGGCTTCTTGAGGAGAGGCCTCACCACCGCCTCTTTCAAGGCAGCGGGAAAGTGGTCCTCTAGCACTCAATGTTCGGTGTTTATTTAATGTGTGTCGTTCTCACTGGAATCCTGGCTGTTACGAGGGCTTCCTTCTGTTTTCCTTTCAAAGGGTTAGAGTTTATACTTCTGCAAATTTGGGAGCATCCACATCTCTGCAGGTTGCTTACCCACCCCACCCCATTCCTTTTTTGCTCAGTTTACCTTGTTCACCCTGACTAATTCTGATATTACCTTCAAATTTCTAGGTTCTATCGTATCTCAAGACCTAAAATAGACACCTAACATCAAAGACATCATCAGAAAAGCACAACAGAGAATGTTCTTCCTGCGCCAACTCAGGAAGCTCAACTTGTCCAAGGAGCTGCTGATCCAGTTCTACAGGGGAATTATTGAGTCTGTCATCTGCATCTCCATAACTGTCTGGTTTGGTTCTGCAATCCAACAAGACAGACACAGAATCAGAGGATAATTAGAACTGCAGAAAAAACCATGGCTACCAACCTGCCTTCCACTGAGGACCTGTGGTCAAAAAGAGGGTTGTGAAAATATCTACAGACCCCTCGCATCCTGGACATAAACTGTTTCAACTCCTACCCTCAAAACGACGCTATAGAGCACTGCACACCAGAACAACCAGACACAAGGACAGTTTTTTCCTGGATGCCATCACTCTGCTAAACAAATAGTTCCCTCAACACTGTCAAACTATTCATATTAGGCTGCATTACCATTGCTATTGGTCTTGTCATCGTTACTATCGCCATCTCCTCTCACTTGTGACTGCATGACTGTAACTTTGTTGCTTGTATCCTTGTGATTTATATTGATATTGATTGTTTCCTAGTATGATTTGATTGCTTATTGTACCGTATGACTATCACTGAGTGTTGTGTCTTATGATTCTTGACGAATATATCTTGTCTTTTTATGTACACTGAGAGCACATGCACCAAAGACAAATTCCTTGTGTGTCCAATCATACTTGGCCAGAATTCTGTTCTATTCTGTTCTGTTCTGTTCTGTTCTGTTCTGTTCTGTTCTGTTCTGCTCTGCTCTGCTCTGCTCTGGTCTGGTCTGGTCTGGTCTGGTCTGGTCTGGTCTGGTCTAGTCTAGTCTAGTCTAGTCTAGTCTAGTCTAGTCTAGTCTAGTCTAGTCTAGTCTATCCTATCCTATCCTATCCTATCCTATCCTATCCTATCCTATCCTATCCTATCCTATCCTATCCTATCCTATCCTATCTGTACCCTATGACTATCATTAAGTGTTATACCTTATGATTCTTAACAAATGTATCTTATCTTTTTATGTACACTGAGAGCATATACACCAAAGACAAATTCCTTGTGTGTCCAATCATACTTGGCCAATAAAGAATTCTATTCTATTCTATTCTATTCTATTCTATTCTATTCTATTCTATTCTATTCTATTCTATTCTATTCTAGTCTAGTCTAGTCTAGTCTAGTCTATTCTATTCTATTCTATTCTATTCTATTCTATTCTATTCTATTCTAGTCTAGTCTAGTCTAGTCTAGTCTAGTCTAGTCTAGTCTCCTTATCATACTGTCTGTGGAATCTAGAGAACAGGGGAAAACTTTGGTGGCTTTCCAAATCATGCTGAATTCTGAGGCCCATCAGCTCCATTGACCTCACTGGGATTAAGGAATGCTGGGAACTGTAGGCCCACAACCTCTGAAGAACTATCTGTTCCAGGGCCAGAGGGATGAAGTCAAGCGAGGAAGCCGCCTAGAATCATTAGGTTCCCACAAATGATTTAAGTTCAAACCTTCTTGAATTCCGTTGACTTTTATCGTGCACCAATTTAGTGCTGATCGTTAGTTTACTAGATTCCTGTGTATAAATAGACCAATAAATATAAACAATGTATAAATAAATACATCTGCTTAATCAGAACTTAACATGTGGTCCTAATTCTTTGTGCCTGACAATCTGCTTCCAAAGCAGGTGACTTGGGCTGAGAAAACGAGGGCCAATCCTTCAATCCTAATCAAAACAATCCCAATCTCTGCAGGCTCTTGACATTTCCAAAAATCTGCCAAGCAAGAAATCAGGGTGCTCACAGATCTGGAAGCTGCTCTCTTAAGTATGGAGCCCCGAGGTCTCTCATCCTTGATTGATTTCGTTGCAGCTTTGCAGGTTTTTGCAAACCCATCCTGTCGGATTAAGATATGATACGCTGTGGTGTACAAAGCTGGGAAATAATTCAGTAAGCATATTAATCGGGTGGTGAGAACACAGCCGCAGTGGCATAGCATGTTGCGAGTTGCATGGGCCAGGTCATTGTGTCGAAGCATAACATGGTTTGCTTAGGTTTGGTTTGGCTTGCTGTGTGAGTAAAGACATGATAGCTTCTTAGAACACACGCAATCAGTTCTACAGAGGAATTATGGAGTCTGTCATCTGCACCTCCATCATTGTCTGTTTTGGCTCTGCAACCCAACAAGACAGACATAGACTTCAGAGGATAATTAGAAAAGACAGTGGCTACCAACCTGCCTTCCGTTGTGGACCTGTATACTGCACGAGTCAAAAAGAGGGCTGTGAAAATATCTACAGACCCCTCGCATCCTGGACATCAACTGTTTCAACTCCTACCCTCAAAACGAGGCTATAGAGCACTGCACACCAGAACAACTAGACACAAGGACAGTTTTTTCCCCGAACGCCATCACTCTGCTAAACAAGTAATTCCCACAACACTGACAAATAATTTACTAAGACTGTATTACTATTATTCTTCTCTTCATTACTAGTATCTATCTCTTCCCACTTATTACTATAACCATGTTGCTTGTATCTTTCAATTTATATTGTTTTTATTTGCTTCCTAGTACGATTTGATAGCTTATTAGTTATCAAACTAATGTCAAACCTTGACTATCACTAAGTGTTGCATCTTTTTATTCTTGATGAATATATTTTATTCTCCTTGTGTACACTGTGAGCATATACACCTAAGACAAATTCCTTGTGTGTCCACTCACACTTGGCCAATAAAGAATTCTATTCTATTCTATTCTATTCTATTCTATTCTATTCCTATTCCTATTTTATTTTATTTCTATTTTATTTCTATTCTATTCTATTTCTATTTCTATTTCTATTATTTCTATTTCTATTTCTATTTCTATTTCTATTTCTATTTCTATTTCTATTTCTATTTCTATTCCATTCCATTCCATTCCAATGTAATGCTGAATTCTCTTCTCTTCTCTTCTCTTCTCTTCTCTTCTCTTCTCTTCTCTTCTCTTCTCTTCTCTTCTCTTCTCTTCTCTTCTCTTCTCTTCTCTTCCCTTCCCTTCCCTTCCCTTCCCTTCCCTTCCCTTCCCTTCCCTTCCCTTCTCTTCTCTTCTATAGGCAAACCCACCATGTGGTGAATCATTGAATTGAAGTCTGTGGAGATTCTCAGCCATCCAGGTCGTGGTTGTCCCAAAGGTGCTTTTTTCAAGAGGCAACTGGACTTTCTTGTCTTTTCTTTGAAGACCTTTCACTTCTCATCCAAGAAGCTTCTTCCGCTCTGACAGGATGTGGGGAATGGAAGGATTTATACTCCTTGCAGACAGCTGGTCATTTGCATCCTTTTAGAGGGTCGTTGAGGCCACTTGGAGGTTTCTCTGTGTCCTCAGGGTCACCTGAGTGGTGCAAATGGGTGTGGAGCCTTCTTGGCTGCAGGATGTTTTCTGTCCTGTCTGTTCAGTGATGAAGACAGGTGCAGGCTATTGGGGATGAGTGTGTGTTGTCTCAAATTGGCTCCACACCAGTGGTGGGTTCCTCCCGGTTCGGCCGAGCCGGTAGCGGTGACAATATGACGTCACTGAACCGGTTCTCCCCCCCGCCCTCCGGCCCCACCCCCCATGTTATTCTTACCTTTTATTTGGTCCCACCCCCAATCTATTGCTGCCTCCTGAGTCCCAGCTGATGACTAGAGAGAAAAAAACTGTTTAAACTCTTGCTGCGGGGCTTCAAAGGGCCGTCCTACAGCTGATCAGTATTAAAAGCAAACAAATGAGTCAGGTCGTAAGTGCGAGGACTGGTCGTAAGTGCGAGAACCTTCCAGAAATGACTCTGACCAGCTAGCCACACCCACCTAGTCACATGACCTCCAAGCCACACCCACAAAATAAGCCACGCCCACAAAACCAGTAATAAAATGATAAGTAAGTTTTCCAAGGATCTTGCCCAATAATCACAGACACGATAGGCTTTGAGTTCAATGTATTTATTTACTCCATTTCTTTCTATTCAGGTACTCATTTGGAACTGGTCCTGGACTTCTGCGCATAGCCTTATATATGGAGGAGGTGGAGTCCAGGTAAGGAGGAGTTATGGGAAGGGCTAAGTGAGGGAGGAGGGATCAGTGGGTCAGTCTATGCAATGGTGTATACACAGTTAGGCATTTACTCGTAACAAATCCCCCTCTAAATGCCTAACATTCGGGGTTGATTCTGTACCCGGCATGGTCACCCCTAGTTTTGATGTGAGATATGTGTGTTGCTTGTTTGGTAATGGTTTCGTTAGAATGTCCGTGACTTGCTCAGAGGTTTCACAATGTACGGCCCTAATAAAACCTACATTTGATAACTGCCTGACATGCTTATGCTTGATGTCGATATGTCTGGACCTCTGACCTACTGCTTCTGCGTTGGAGATGTCTATGGCTGCTTTATTGTCCTCGTGGATAGTTATAGGATAAGCCGGTTCGGTCCATATTTCAGAGAGCAGGTCATCGAACCACACTAAATTGTTAGCTGCCTTTGATAGGCAGATGTACTCTGCTTCTGCCGTGGATGTGGCAACCAGGTTCTGTTTGCCAGTATACCAGTGTACCGGGCAGTTATTGATGAGGAACACGTAACCTGATGTGCTTTTCCTGCTCTTGGTATCACCTGCCCAGTCAGCGTCCGCATAGCAGGTCAGCGCCGGTTCTTTGGATTTGGATGGTTCCAGGCATAGGTACGCGTCTATGCTATGTTTCAGGTACTTGATTACTCGCTTCACCCCTTCCCAGTGGTATACCTTGGGTTCACTGACATGTCTGGATAATAAATTACCAGCTAAGCTGATATCGGACCTTGTCCAATTGGCAATATACAGGAGGGATCCAATGACAGATCTATACAAGGTGTTGTCCTTAAATGACTCCCCCTCTTCGTGCATATGTTTCAAGAAGTCTGTTTGCATGGGGGTTTCGCATGGCTTAGCGTCCCTCATGTTGCATCTATGTACAAGTTCTAATATTTTCTCCTTTTGAGAAACCTTGAACCCGTTCTCTGTTTTCTCGATTTGTACTCCTAGATACTTATTGACTTTCCCTAGGGTCTTGAGTGTGAATTGTTTCCCCAGTTCTCTGGCGAATTTATCGCAATTTTGCTTGTGCTGCCCCATGTACAGGATGTCATCTACGTAAACGAGTGCGTATTCGATCGATGTGCCCTCCCTCTTGGCGAAGAGGCAGAGGTCTGCTGATGTGGCGGTAAAACCCATGTCCCTGAGTGTTTTGGCTAGGCATTCATACCATCTTTTCCCGGACTGTCTTAAACCGTACAAACTTTTGTTTAGTAGCCAAGTGACTCCCTCTTTCGCGCCTTTCCCTGGGGGTGCCCTGACATATATTTCTTTGTCTAACTTCGCATGGAGGTATGCGGTTTGAACGTCAAATTGGTAGACTTCTAGGCCTAAGATAGATGCAACTACTAGGGCGCTTTTGACACTTTCTGCCCTAACTGTGGGCGAGTAGGTATCCGTGTAGTCATCTGGATACCTTTGGGCGAACCCCTGAGCTACGAGTCTAGCCTTGTAGAGGGCCTTGTTGTCTTCGAGTTCCTTGATTTTGAAAACCCACTTCGTGCCTATGAGTGTCTTATCGGCTGGGACCTTAGAGGGGGTGTACACATTCAGTTCGCGCAGGCTAGCCATCTCCCTTTCCATAGCTTGCTTCCACTTATCTCTCTCTACCTGTGGCAGACTAATGATTTCTTCGTATGAGTTGGGTGTTGTTCTATTTGGGTGAATGGACATGACATAATCTTTAAACCTCTTGGGCATTTTGTTTCTGTTGGGTCTGATAGGTCTCATGGGTCTTGTGTCGGTGTTGTGCATGTATTTGGCCTCCTTCTCTGTGACCGTGTCTACCTTGATGATGGGGTGGTCTTCCTTCCACCCCTTGGTGGCTATCTCATGGTGTCTTGGTCTTTGTCTGTCTTGTGTATTTGCTTCTAATGTGATGGGTTTGCTTTCGTTCCTTGATTCGTTTGTGTCTTCCTGTCTGATGAGTGTCTCGTTGAGGTGTATCTTAGACCAGTTGGCGTTCTCGTGGAACACCGCTGTTCTGGATATGATGAACCTGTTGTCCCTGTCAATGAATCTATAGCCTTTTGTGCCTGGTTCATACCCCATGAACCTTAATCTCCTGGAGACCTTGTCTCCTTTTCGCCTCAGTTGCCTGGGGATGTGCACATCCGCCGTGACTCCAAATATGTGCAGGTGCGCAATCTTTGGTTTTCGGTCGTACATCACCTCATAAGGTGTTTTCCCTATTACGCTAGACCAGAGTCTGTTCAGCGTATAATTTGAATAGTTGAGAGCTTCCGCCCAGAATGGCTGTCCTAACCCCGCATCCTCTAGGGCACATCTCATCATTGTTTGTAGGACTCCATTCCTCTTCTCTGCGACTCCATTTTGGAACGCGGAAAAGGGAGAAGTCTTGTAGTGTATTATCCCGTGCATCTTTGACCAGTTCGAGAATTCCCTCGATAAGAACTCAGACCCCCTATCTGTCATTATTTGCCTTATCTTTGTGTTTCCACTCTCTTATAAAACTCTTTAAATTTTTGGAATACCTCGTCTTTATGATTAATGGTATACACAAAGCCATAGCGGCTGTAGTCGTCTACTATTGTCAGAAAATATCTCCTTTTGTATTTTATAGAGGGCTTCATGTGGCCCACAATGTCCATATGTACCAGGTGGAAGATAGAATTGGTAGTACGGGCGGCTTTTCTAGGTCTGGGTTTGGTTTTTAACTTAGATGATTTTCATATAGAACACTCTAAGTAGTTTTTGCAGTTTTTTATTTTCAAATCACTGGTACATTCTGTCATTTTTTGGATGACTGGGAAGCTGGCATGGCCCAATTTTCTGTGTAGCAAATGGGCGCAGTCATCGTGAATGGGTTTGCCTATTAGCAATTTCCCTCTGTGTGTCGTG
The DNA here is from genome assembly GCF_029215685.1 of Pituophis catenifer annectens. Taxonomy (NCBI): domain Eukaryota; kingdom Metazoa; phylum Chordata; class Lepidosauria; order Squamata; family Colubridae; genus Pituophis; species Pituophis catenifer. The sequence continues at coordinate 5,128,121 of NW_027256890.1, forward strand.
TTGCCTTCGGTGGGGTCGTCTTCCCTGCCCCCCTCTGCCTCAACATGTGTGTTGACTTTATTCTCAGTGTTTTCTAGTTGGGCGATAACTTGGGTCTGGTTATTCTTTTTAGGGTGGAGGTATGTTAGCCCTCCATTAATGACTATTTTGCCGATGCTTTCCCTGTCTCTGGTCAGGTAGGCTTCTCCCTCTTTGAAGGTGGTCTCTATGCCCATGTCCTTGCTCAGTTTAAGCGGTGCTAAAATGTTGTGGGGTATTTCGGGTATGAGTAATATCCCCTCTACTTTGCCTATTCCGCTTATGAACGTGTTTCCTCTCCCTATCACTAGGACCTTGTTTTGATTGGCCACCTTAATGTGGTAGTTTTCCTCTGTGAATGAGGTCAGTATCTTTATGTCATGAGTTGTGTGGTTGGTGGCTCCCGAGTCGATGAGCCATGCTTCTCCTTCTCTGGTTTGTGAGTGTGTGTGTGTGTGTTCTCCCCGATCCCATACATGGACCCTGGTCAGCTCTCCCTAGAGCTGTCCCTACTTCCCCTTCTGTTCCTTGGGTTGGGGGAGTCTCTGCGCCTGTATCTGTTGTCTGATGGGGATCTATCGGGGAGCCCCGGCTTCCTGCCTTCCCTTTCCCTTTGGTAGGTGTGGTCCCTTCCCCTTGAGTTTCTTGGGCAATCCCGTTTGTAGTGATTCTTTGAGCCACAAGTGAAGCATTCTGGGTAGTCTAGGTTCCTGGTTTGGAACTCAACTTTCTTAGTTGGCCTGCTGTCCCTGCGGCTGATGGAGCGGTCCCTCCTTAAGCTATCTTCTGCTATTATCCTATTTGTCAGTGACTCGAGTGTGAGGTGGCCTAAGCCTATGCTATCCAGCTGCATTATAAAATTGTCCCAGCTGGAGTCCAGGGAGTTGATGACTATGCTCTTCATGCTCTCTTCGGATATATCCTCCCCCCTTTGTATCAGTTCAGTCCTTGTGGCATTCAGGTTCAGTATATGTTCACCCATGGGAGTCCCCGCTTTATGCCTGGCAGAGTGGAATTCCCTGGATATCCTTGCTGTGGTGGCAGCGCTTTTACTATAGAACAGATTAAATATTCTCTGCTGTATCTCAGACACAGTCAGATAATGGCTTAGGCTGGGGTATACACCTGGTGGGATACTTGCTATAATTAAATAGTAAGCCCTGTGATGCAAGCAATCTGTTTCTAAAGTCCAAGGTTTTGTGGGGGGGGTCATCAACTAAAAACAATAGATCCTCTTTTAAAAATAAAACCTGGAGTTGGTGATTCCACTGCATGAGGTTCGATCCATCTAATTTAAGAGTGGGAAAGTTAGCTGGTAAATTCCCTGAGTTGTGTGATGAATTACTCACAGTCTGTTGCTGCCCATGGTGTCTCAGGTGAGGGAACTCACAATATGGCTTGGGTATGCAGTTTGCAGCTCTGTACAGACTTGGATTTATGTTCTCTCCTTCTCTTCTTGCTGGAGCCGACTGAGCATGTGCGAGGCCCATTTCGCTACTGTAGCCGATGGGGGAGTAGCTGGCTGTTGCTGCTCTTAGGCCTCGGCCTAGGCCTCCAGTTGGGGGTCCCATCTCACTCCAGGGGTGTCCGGCTTCATCTCTGGAGGCAGGCATCCATCGCTGGGCGTCCGGATCCATGCAGGGGGCTGGAGAGAGTCGAGGAGGCGAGGCGGTCGTAAGTCGAGGACTTCTGGGGTTCTGAGGCGTGGCGGCTGCGGTGGGTCCCGATCCTTGATTGCTGGTCCCTGGGCACGTGAGTAGGCCGGGCGGAGGCCGCATGGGAGTTGAGTAGCAGGTGTGGCCTCTTCCCCTCGGGCCTCTTATGCTTGGTGCTGCGGGTGCTGGGTTCGAGTCCTGCCATCTGCATGATTCAAGCATAGTTGGTGCCCTGCGGTTGTCTTCGTGGGGGTTGGTCATCGTGTGGAGTATCTGGGGGCGTGTGCTATCATCGATGGCCCCCCCGTAGCCCCCTCGGTTCGCAGCAGTGTCTCTGGGGTGCGTGGCTGGCGTGAAGGGGTTGCGTGCAGGGCCTATCGTGGCTGCTGGGGCCTCGGGTGTCTTTCTGGCTTCGAGCTCGGGAGGTGAGCTCCAGATGCCTTGGTGTGTCCCTTCTGGGGTGCCTTTGGCTGTTCCCCCATTTGTTCTGGGGTTTCTTTCATTTGGCGCCATTGGATTTGAATCCTGGCTCCCTATTGGTCGGTGGCCATCCCAAGATGGCCGCCCGGAGCATGGCGTGAAAATGGAACCGTTTGGCTCTTGGGCCTCTGCCAGGGGGTATCTCTGTCTTACCGGTCTGGCAGCCTCGTGGTCTTGCTCCTGGGGGCTCATCGCTGCTCCCTGGTCATCTAGAAGGTCCCGGAGCTTCGCGATGAGTTCATCCTTGCTTATGGAGGCGTCTATCATTTTCTGTATGATGTCCTTTAGTTCATCTCTCTCGGGTGATCTGTCTCTGGCGTGCCTGCCTGCACTTTCTTTTGGCCTCACGCTTCTGTTTGTTTGGTCCAGTTCCTCCATCTCCAAGGCAGTTGGGATTCTGGCGGTGGCACCTTCAGGTTCCCCCAGCTCTGCCATCAGCCTGGTGGTGAACCTTGTGTTCATCCTTCCTTCCATTTCCGATTTTGGTTCTGTTTATTGGGCATAACCGTCCTCTGCTGCCATTTTGATAAGTAAGTTTTCCAAGGATCTTGCCCAATAATCACAGACACGATAGGCTTTGAGTTCAATGTATTTATTTACTCCATTTCTTTCTATTCAGGTACTCATTTGGAACTGGTCCTGGACTTCTGCGCACAGCCTTATATATGGAGGAGGTGGAGTCAAGGTAAGGAGGAGTTATGGGAAGGGCTAAGTGAGGGAGGAGGGATCAGTGGGTCAGTCTATGCAATGGTGTATACACAGTTAGGCATTTACTCGTAACATAAAAAAATTTAGAACCCACCCCTGCTCCACACCCACTTGCACCATTCAGGTGACCCTGAGGACACAGATAAACCTCCAAGTGCTTCCATTCCCCACCATCCAGTCAGAGCTGAAGAAGCTTCTTGGGTGAGAAGCGAAATGTCTTCAAAGACAAACCAGAAAGATCAGTTGCCTCTAGAAAATGCACCTTTGGGACAAGAAGGCTAATGACCAAATGATTACAAGGCATAAAAATCCTTCCATTTCCTACTATCCTGTCAGAGCTGAAGAAGCTTCTTGGATGAGAAGCGAAAAGTCTTCAAAAGAAAAAAAAAACAGAAAGTCCAGCTGCCTCCTGAAAAAGCAACTTTGAGACAGCCACGGCCTGGAGGACTGAGAATCTCTACAGACTTTTTTAGTTATACAATTTGGGATGGACACCCTTGGAATGGTGTGAGAGTAGGAGTGGATTTCCAGAGGGAAAAAATATTGTCATATTGTCACCGCTACTGGCTTGGCGGAACCGGGCGGAACTGGGAAGAACCCACCACTGGCTCAATTGTGATCGTAAATCGAGGACCATCTGTACTTCTGTTGTGGCTCCGTTACCTGAGCCTGTGTCATTGGCAGGAGAGGACTCCGAGAGTGAAGGAGAGGAGTTGGCAAGGCCTCCCTCTCCAGGACCTTCCTCTTTGGCAATGCCTTCGGTGTCCGCCAAAGGGCAAGAGATATGGGGCGGAGCCAAGCACGTCCACGCAGCCACAGGTGGACAGTGATGAGAGTAATGAGTCTTGGCTGGATCCACGCCAGCGTCACAGAGATAAGTGCGCGCAACAGAAGAAAAGGCGTGCCCGAGATTAGGCTGAGTCACTGGACCACACCCCACAAGGTATAAAAGGGAGCGTGGTGGCCAGTCAAACCTTGTGACGAACAAAGCTGAAAGCTTCCACGCCATTCTGCATTTCGGACTTTTGCTATAGACTTTGCTGGATTATCTCTGGACTTGATTGACTCTGTAATTATTGAGCTGTTTCTTTTGATGTACCAGAAGCGGGGAGAAGTTATCTCTCCTCTTCGTAAGTAATAAACTCTTGGCAGGCAGCCACTAGGTTGTTGCCAAGTTCTGTTATCATAAGGAAAAGGATTTTGCCGGCTGGTTTGGTCTTTAACTCTTGAACGTCTATTGGTGTGTGTGCATGTGGGACGGGGACAGAACAACTTCTGCCTCCAGCTTTCTTCTGATTTCCAGTCCATCATTTGCTCCCAATTCGTTTTCTCACAGTGGTCCTTCCTTTCTACTTTTAAGTTCAATCTTTGACCGCTGTCTGGCACGCATCATCCTCCAGACCAGCGGTCCATTCTAACAATGCCAGAGAAACTTCCTTTAACGTCAGCCTATTGTTGGGTAAACTCCATTCTTTTCCTCCACCCACTCCCTGAAAATGTAGCTGAGCGCCATCGTGGTTTATTGAGAATGTGTTTCCTCTTAGCCATGGAGGGGGAAAAAAAGTTATTTTATTTATCTTGTTTACACAGCCAGGATGATAAAAAGAAAAGGAAAGAAGGAAGAAAGGAAGGCACAGATGCTGGTTTCCATGTCAGTATTGCTGAATGCAGAATGTTGATTTAAAAAAAAAATGATGGGAAGGAGATAGCCTTCATTTATAATTGTCACCAGCCGTTTGGCTGAACTCCAATTTGTGAATTTTAGGAGGATATTTTTAGAGAGAAGGAGCCCAGCTGAAGAATTAAGAGCAATCAAAGGGCTTCGGTGGCTGATATTTTTCCTCAACAGGTGGCAGGGACTTCTTACGGACGTCCCAGCCATCTGTTTGGGGAGACTGAAAGATTTCAAGAGTTTTTTTCTTCTTAATGGACCTCTCTGCAGGATTTCAAGAGACACATTTTCAGTGTCAACCAGTGGTGGAATTCACATTTTTTTACTACCGGTTCTGTGGGCGTGGCTTTGGTGGGCGTGGTGTGGCTTTGGTGGGTGTAGCTTGGTGGGCGTGGCAGGGGAGGGATACTGCAAAATCCCAATTCCCTCCCTATTCCTGGGGGAAGGGTATTGTAAAATCTCCAGGTTCTGACAGGTTCTGGAGAACCGGTAGTGGAAATTTTGAGTAGTTCGGAGAACCGGCAAATACCACTTCTGGCTGGCCCCAGAGTGGGGTGGGAATGGAGATTTTGCAGTATCCTTCCCCTGGAGTGGGGAGGGAATGGGGATTTTTCAATATCCTTCCCACTGGAGTGAGGTAGGAATGGAGATTTTGCAGTATCCTTCCCCTGCCATGCCCACCAAGCCACACCACGCCCACCAAGCCACACCACGCTCACCAAGCCATGACCATAGAACCGGTAGTAAAAATATTGAATTTCACCACTGCTCCATTCCCACCACACTCTGGGGCCAGCCAGAGGTGGCATTTGCCGGTTCTCCGAATTACTCAAAATTTCTGCTACTGGTTCTCCAGAAGCTGCTGGATTTCACCCCTGGTGTCAACCCTGAAGCTGACTTAACTGTGACCATTTTCTTTTCTGTAGCTTTTCCTCTAATGAGGTTTCTCTTTGCATTGCTTCAGGAATGACATAGCTTGGAGCTAAGGAGCAGGGAGGGAGGTGCAGAGATAACTGAGGTGTTGTAGCCAAAACAAAATTCTTTCCCCTGGGAATCAAGGATGTTTATGCAGGTGTTCAAAAGGTGGAGATTGAAGTGTCCAGCAGCTGCCACAAAAGCCAACACTGTTCTAGGCTGCAGAAACAGAGGGATAGAATCAAGATCATGTGAAGTGTTAATATCACTTTATAAGGTCTTGGTAATGCCATACTTGGAACGCTGCATCCAGTTTTGGTCGCCACGATGTAAAAAAGATGCAGCGACTCTAGAAAGAGTGCAGAGAAGAGGAACAAAGATGATTAGGGGACTGAAGGCTAAAACATATGAAGAACGGTTGCAGGAATTGGGTATGTCTAGTTTAATGAAAAGAAGGACTAGGGAAGACATGATAGCAGTGTTTCAATATCTCAGGGGCTGCCCCAAAGAAGAGAGAGTCAAGCTTTTCTCCAAAGCACCTGAAGGCAGGACAAGAAGCAATGGATGGAAAGTAATCAAGGAGAGAAGCAACTTAGAACTAAGGAGAAAATTTCCTGACAGAACAATTAATCAGTGGAACAACTTGCCTCCAGAAGTTGTAAATGCTCCAACACTGGACGTTTTTAAGAAGAGATTGGAAAACCATTTCTCTGAAGTGGTGTAGGGTTTCCTGCCTAAGCAGGGGCTTGGAGTAGATGTTGTGGCCCGCCAGCGGCCTGAACGGATTGTGGCTGATCCCGACGAGGAGGAGGCTGGTGTGGTGTCGCACTGGCAGTCTGTGCAGCCAGCGCTCGAGTCAGATAGCGAGGAGGCTGAAGAGGATGTGGTGCCAGAGACTCAGCCAGGGCCTTCAGAACCTCCAGAGACTCCTTCAAGTGAAGAGAGTGAAGTGGAGGAGCCTCTTCTCAATGCTCGAGCACGCAGGGCTGCCAAAAGGCAGGAGTGGCTACTCAGGAGGAGGTCTCCTCGAGAGTAAGGCTTGGGGCTAATTGGCCACTCCCTTAGCCTATTTAAGTTCGCTCACAGATAGCAAATGCTGCTGGAAACAACGTTTAATTACTATGCAGAGCATTTTGAGAGTGAGTTTCTTGTTACATCTTGGTTTCTGGGCTGGTTGCCAACCCTTGTCGGACTTTGTTTATTCTTTGTAATTCATAGCAGGCTGATAAGGACATTTGCACTGAAAGCCTGCATTTTGAAAGGGGTCTGTTTGTATTAAATGGAGTTTTTGGAGCTTTGTGTGTCACATTCCTTGGGATCCGGAGCTGGGGCAGAACAGTAGAAGACCTCCAAGGTCTCTTCCAGATCTGTTATTCTAAAGTCACCTACCAACAGGACTGTATGCTGATTGGACCATGTGACTGGTGACTTTGGGGGAGACATGACAAAGTTTTACTTTTAATTGGGTGTAAAACCGGCAGGAATTTAGAGCCGGTTTTCCACCAAGTTTGTGCCAATATGATATGTCCCAATAAAATGTTCTTTGAGGAATATGCCCAACTTGGAGTTCTCATTGTTGAGGATGTATTACTTGGAACCTTGATGGACAAGTCACCAATTCCAATGATTTGGGTCTCTCTTCCAAGCTGCAAGAGAACAACAAATAACCTTCTGAGATGCACAATGAAAAATCCAAGGTGGAAAAATGTTTCTCTTGATGTTCTTCAGAGGAAGGAGAAGTCCTTCATCAAACCTTCAAGGTGATTAAGAACCAAGGGAGGTAGAAACCATGATCATGTGTCAACTGTGAAGGTGGACCAGATCAGACAGCTGGTTCCACAGGAAGACATACTGAGAGATTATAGTAATATCATTTGCCAGCGTTCCTATATCTTCACCCCCTTATACTGTTGTGACTAGGCTTCCTGAGTCATTAAAACACACAAATAGTCCCAAAAACCTCTTTTATTGCAACAGCTTGAATTACGTTCATTCACAGCTGAGTCCCAATTAGTTGCAAAAAGTTCTTCGGGAGAAGTCCTTCAGGATAATCACCAACCTCTTTCTCCCTTGACACGCTGCCAAAGACCTATTTGGCAAAGCCACACGGAGTCCCGAATCAAACAGAGATACCGACTGGGAACAGAATTAACAACGTTGCTTTCCTGCAAAGGGCCCACGTGCCTTTGTTCCTCTTTTAAGCCTTCTGGGAGGGGCCAATCATCTCCAGGCCTTACTCCCAAGTTGTTCCTTTTGTTTTAACTGTTCTTGCCTTCTGGCAGCTCTGTGCATGTGCGCACTAGGAACAAGCTCCTCCTGTTCCTCTGCCTCTCTGCTGTCCGACTCTGGAGGCTCCGGAGTCCACACATCATTCCCAGATGGCCCTGGCCCCCTCTCTGCCTCTGACGCAGAGCCCTCATCCAAGCCTTCCCCAGACTCCAGGACTGGCCCATGTTCCTCCCCAGCCTCCTCACTGTCCGACTCCACTGCCAGCTCCGCAGGCTGCTGGTGGACCACAACATATACCTTAAGAGTATTGAGGGAGTTTTGGGCAAACTAGTTCATTAAGTCTCTTTCTAATCTAATCCTACCTCCCCTGGGATCAATACCCAGTAGATATTTCCGTATCTATTACTGTTTTAATAGCTGCTGGATATTTTTTCCATAGCCTCCTACAATACACCATACATACCCTGAAATATTTTAGGGTCTCCCTAGAATTTAAAAGGCCGTTCCTTCTCCACAACCTCCTTAATTAAACACCGCAGTCATGCGCCAAATTTAAACGGAGGGGGAAAACATGAAGAAGGAGAGGAAAAAAAAGGGAAATGGCTGTTATAGATAGGCCTACCTATAATAATTCCCACCTCTGGCTTTCATTGCCCTGCTACCCGAGCGTTTTGAACGGCAGCTTTCTGCTCTATGATTGCATTTTTTTTTTTTAATTTTGCTTCTTCCTTTACGATCCCTCCGGCTACTACTAACTGCCTGAACGTTTCAAAAATGGATCGTACCGCCTGGTGGAACTGTATGTCGCGCCATTCTCTGCCTGCTCTATTCAAAACAAGACGGAGACAGGGGTGAAGTGTAATAATTGTGATTTCACACGTGCGGCTGAGTGAAGGAAGACTTCAAAGAACATCCTATCCTCCACGCTCGTGCACCTTTTAAAACAGATTAATTGGGTTGTATTGCTGGGGGGTAGGTGGGGAGAAATGCTTAACTGGAACGGGGGGAGGGGGGGGCAACTGGTATTGACGATTCAATTTGGAAGGACAAGAGACCAACAAGCTCGGTGTTAAATCTCTAACAAAGACATCCCAAGACTAGATCAATCCGTCTTCTTGGACCACAAAAGCAAAATTCCTGCTTCTCGTCCGTTTCAGATGGGTTGGTGGAGATGGCAGTATCGATTATGAAACCCAAATTGGCCGGGCTTAAAATAAAAGCAATTTACTATCGGCACGAGAAGAGCTGGAGAAGACTTAGCCAATGGGGTGGTTAAACTGGAAAACAAATTATGTTCAGAAGTAATGAAAAATAGAAAGATGAAAGTCTGGCTTTTTTTTTTTCTTTTCCTTTTTTAATTTCAGGCCATTTTTCTCACGACCATCCAATTAGGCATACATGAATCCCCACCAACATGGCTACCTTTGGTGTCCTTTCTACTCAAGCAAAGGGACGCAGTTTCTCAGAAATAATGTTGTTGTTATGGTTGTTTTAATGGGCATTAAAGACTTGAGTGCAGTTTCTTCTCATAACTTCAAGACTTCCTGCAATCTTAGGGTTGAGAAATTGATTTGCATTTGTCAACTTCAATGACCTTCCTTGTAATTTGGTGCCATTTTGACGTTGCCTTCACTCCGTCGGAGATGTTTTCCCATTTTTCATCATCTGAGATTTTCTGAGTGCCTTTAGGCTTGGTCTTCAGGACGGCGTGTGCAAACGTTGTGTCAGTGTTCCAAGTAACGCATCCTGTCAGAGTGTGCACAGGTCGATCACATGTATCAACCCAGGAACAAATATAGCCAACAGTGGTTTGTATCAAATAGTGGTTTTTATCTACAAAAGGAATATAGGAATGCTATGCATACACGTGCTACAAGCAGTACCTCAACAAACAGCAATTACAGCAGGGAAGAAACTCAACGAAAACCCACAAACACTCTAGCAGGGCCTCCTCTTATTACACAGGCTCTTAAAGGGATAACAGCCAAAGACCCTGCTGATTCATTCCCCTCATTGTATTAGCTGGTCAGCTCTTAAAGTAACACCTTGACACAGCCACCAAAATCAGAACTCTGAGGCAGGTGAATTCCTCAAAGAACACACTTAATGGATGCATCATATTGGCACAGCTAGTGAAAACCTGAAAGTTTTCCCGCGTTTGTGACATAATTAAAAGAGCAAGTTCACAGGTCACAATGTCCAATGAAGGTGTTTGGTGGGTTCCTTGGTCACTCCTCTTCTGCTCCAACTGCCACCTGTTGGGATGACCTTGGTTCCCATAAGAAAGCTTTTTTGTTTTGACTGCGAGTCAGTCTATCTACTTTCCCCCTCTACTCCCCCACCCCTCAGAGTTTATGGCAACTATGAGGCAGCAAAAGATGGCTTCAGCCAGGTTTGCTTCAGAGTTTATGTGTTGCTTTTCATCTGAGCTTTCAATGTTTTTTGACACCTAACAAGGGCAGACTTGAGGCATCTGGCCTTCCATGGACTTTATTGTTATTCATTGCTGGGCTGAGAAAACTGCTTTTGACGTCCTTCTTCACGTCACTGCCCAAGAAGCCTTTGATTAGGATGCTAGATAAATATCGTTAATAGAAAAAACATGCACACAGAGCGTTTTGCTCCCATATGGACTGACACCTGGTCGAAGCTCAGCGGAGAAGTCCTTCCTTCAGTTCACATTATTTCCACTGTGAAAACGGCTTCCACACAGCCGTTTCATTCCAAGTGGGTTGCAGAGAATTCGGTGGGTTTTGCTTCTCAGCAGAGAAACACAAGATTTCTTGTGTGTGTGTGTGTGTGTGTGTGTGTGTGTGTGTGTGTGTGTGTATTCCTACTTTATGTCAGTCTGTTCCTGGTTGTTGTTGTCATTGTTGTTTTAATTTGTGTTTGTTCCATTTTGGATATTTGGCTGAGTTACGGCTAAGGCGTTCCGTTTCTAAGGTGGCTTAAGAAATAGCAGGAACAGCCAACAAACATGATTTAGAACTGTGAGACAAGCAAGGGTTAGGGTGAGAAGGTTAGGATGAAAATCTTGGAAAGATTCAATTTATTGCAATTTTTTTTTTAATCAAGAGCTAACTTGATCTACAACAAGGAAGGAGGGGAAAATTTTCCCACTTCTTAAAAGCCTTCCATTTTCTCCTGAATTTCTTCAGAACGACCGCAGCTTCACATCTAGTTTGCCTTCCTGAGATATTTTTCAAAGGGGGCATTGTGTCAGCCCTGCAAGGAAGTTCAGGAAGAAAGAGCAGCTACATGAACTAATTCTCCTTTTGCAAGTTTACATTAAGAGGATCTGTCATGGCTGAAAGTGCATCTCTTTCCCCACCCCCACCCCAACCCGATCACCTTTACAGCCCAGGAAACTAGGAAAGGTCCTTTCTGTGATGTTTGCCATATCCCTTTTACGGCTGCAGGCTGAGCTGCCTCTTATCTGATCATTCTCTTGGCTGTGACTCTTGTTCCCCTGTCGCCCAAGGTCATCCTCATTAGCCCCAAATCGGACCTTACTTTTACAGACTCCATCAATACTTTTGCTCTCCCCCACTCCAATATATGTACATACATTCATGTATATACACACACACACACACACACACAGAGAGAGAGAGAGAGAGAGAGAGAGAGAGAGAGAGAGAGAGAGAGAGAGAGAGAGAGAGAGAGAGAGAGAGAGATAGATCAGGGGTGAAATCCAGGAGGTTCTAACAGGTTCTGGAGAACCAGTAGCGGAAATTTTGAGCAATTCAGAGAACCGGTAGTGGAAATTTTGAGTAGTTCGGAGAACTGGCAAATACTCTGGCTGGCCACAGAGTGGGGTGGGAATGGAGATTTTGCAATATCCTTCCCCTGGAGTGAGGTAGGAATAGAGATTTTACAATATCCTTCCCCTGCCACGCCCACCAAGCCATGCCCACAGAACCGGTAGTAAAAAAAATTTGGATTTCACCACTGAATTAAATATAGATCAGTGGTGGTGACCCTTTTACTCACCGAGTGCCGAACAGGTATGCGCTTCATGCACTTGCATGCTATCCACGCTAACGCGTGGCACTTCCCCGTGCACTGCGTGCGCAACCACACCATCTGCACATGCGCATGGCTTTTGCGCATGCCACGTGTGCTGAGTGTGCGACCAACACCATCTGTGCATGCGTGCGGCTTTTGCATGGCTCCTCCACCATGCGCTACACATGCAATCACACCATCTGCGCATGCGTGCAGTTTTTGCACATGCAATGCACATGCGTGAACACCATCTATGCATGTGCACGCTGTACACAAGTACTCTCACACGCATGCACAAACACACGCCCATGCGCAGGAGAGCTCAAAAGACCAGCTGGATCCCCTGAATTGTGCACATGGGCACCGGAGGCCCAAACACCAGCTGGGGCACACGCGCATGCATAGCTGCAGGTGAGTTGGGCAACATCTCACGTGCCCAAAAAGATGGCTCTGCCTGCCACCTCTGGCATGCGTGCCATAGGTTTGCCATCACGGATATAGATGAGATAGAGAGATGATGGGTGGGAGGGTAGGTAGGTAGAGAGATAGAGAGAGGTGGGGGATGGATAGATAGATAGATGAGAGTTGGATAGAGAAATAGATAGGGATGGATGGATGGATGGATGGATGGATGGATGGATGGATGGATGAGAATTGGATAGAGAAATAGATAGGGATGGATGGATGGATGGATGGATGGATAGACAGAAAGATAGATAGATAGATAGATAGATAGATAGATAGATAGATAGATAGATGATAGATAGATAGATAGATAGATAGATAGATAGATAGATAGATGAGAGAGAGGGATGGATGGATGGATGGATGGATGGATGGATGGATGGATGGATAGATAGATGAGAGATGGATAGAGAGATAGATAGGGATGGATGGATAGATAGATGAGAGATGGATAGAGAAATATATAGGGATGGATGGATGGATGGATGGATAGATAGATAGATAGATAGATAGATAGATAGATAGATAGATAGATAGATAATAGATAGATAGATAGATAGATAGATAGATAGATAGATAGATAGATAGATAAATAGATAGATAGAATTAGAATTGCTGGAGATCATTATTTCTTTCTCAAGTCCATCAAAAATCCCAGCTCTGTCTCTGTAAAAAGAAATATATAGCTAGCAGACTAGCTTCTCTGCGGGCCCCAGCCATTATAACAGGTGCAAAGGCAGAGGGCAGCTTTTCTTGCCTTCCTTTCTCCCCAGATGGAGGAATTTCTCCCATTAACACCAGCTCTTGAGTTCTAAAAACTAGGAAGGGTAGTTAATAAATCAAAGTCTGTAACATGAAAGTGGCATTTCATGACATCCCTTCCGCCTTCCTTCCAGGTCGAAGCAAGACTAGCAGCTCTGGGCATCAAGAATTCACCAGGTCTCCTGATTAGAAATGCCTGTTATATACCTTCAATAATATGGCATTTTCTCCTCCAGAGGAAACCCAAGGGATCTCCATGCAATCTTTCTTAAACCATATACCTGGTTGCATACCATAGGGTAGGGGTGTCTAACTCAAGGCCGGCAGGCTGGATCCAACCCGTGATGTGGTCGGATTCAGCCCGCAGGGCCATCCTGGTCTACCCAATGCGAAGAGGAAACATGCCAGCAGTTTGGGGAGTGGCGTCAAGCTGGCCACGCCCACCCAGTTGGCCATGCCTTCCCCCGCCTGGAGGTCAACCACAGGCCTAATGTGGCCCTCAATGAAATTGAGTTTGATACCCCTGCCAAAGGGGTCTATGCAATAACAATTCATTCAGGGCCAATTTGCTTTTTTTCAGAATAGATTTTGTTTTAATTGTTGTACTTATTTATATGGCTCTTTTTTTTTTTAGCACTAATCGTTTTATCAACTTTTTTTTAAATTGTCCATTGCCTTATTCTCCTTTTGGTACTTAGCCTCCTATACTTGGCTCAAGCAAAAGCAAGGACGGTAACGAAATAAGATCGGTGCTAAATATTAGGCTGCAGCAACACACTGGCAAAAAAAACCAAAAATAACCAGAACACCAAATGCAAGCTGTGTGGATACGATCTCGTAAACGACCCTCACTCTGTCAAGGACCTTGAAGTACTCATCTCAAACGATCTAAGCGCCAGAGCTCACTATAACAACATTGCCAAAAAGGCATTAAGAGTTGTTAACCTAATTTTGTGAAGCTTCTTCTCCGGCAACATTGTACTGCAAACTAGGGCATACAAAACCTTTGCCAGACCAATTCTTGAATACAGCTCGTCTGCCTGGAATCCGCACTGTATATTGGATATTAATACAATTGAGGGGGTCCAGAGGTATTTCACGAGAACAGTCCTTCACTCCTCTGCTCATAATAGAATACCTTATGCCGCTTGAAATTCTCGGCTTGGACAACCTAAAATTATGCTGCCTTCAGTCTGACCTAAGTGCAGTACACAAAATTATCTGCTACAATGTCCTACCTGTCAATGACTACTTTGGCTTCCACCGCAACAATATACGAGCAAACAATAGATACAAACTCAAGGTAAACCGTTGCAAACTCAATTGCAGAAATACGACTTCAGCAACAGAGTGGTCAATGCCTGGAATGCACTACCTGACTGTGGTTTCTTCCCCAAACCCCAAAACTTTAACCTTAGACTGTCTACTGCTAACCTCACCCCATTCCTAAGAGGTCTGTAAGGGGCGTGCATAAGCGCACCAGCGTGCCTGACGTCCCTGTCCTACTGTCCCCATTTATTCGTACCCATTTACTATGTTCATATTTATGTTTATACTTATACATGTTATCTTTTACATGTTTGACAAACTAAATAAATAAATAAAAATAAAAGTTCAGTTGTGATGCACTTCAAAGAGTTCATGGGGGGGGAATCAAATCCATAGGCGCAGAGGCATTGAACTGAATCAAACTGATGTTAGATTCTGTGCGTGATTACACAAGGAGTTGTATGCATGCAACAACTCTTGTCATTGAGTGATGCGCATCCAATTTGAGGCGCCAGATCAATTGGGTGATCCATCTTGGAAAGTCAACCCAGAAAACTGATTCCCTATCACATGGCTGAAGCCAATATTGGCATATCCCTAATCAATAATTTCCTCAAAGAGGCAATGGTGTAGGAGAATGACCTTGGGAGATGGAGCAGAGAGATGCTACCTAGAGAATGATCAGATAAAAGGCAGCATAGCCCTCAGTGAGGCAAGAGGCTCAGAATATTCTGTTCTGTTCTGTTCTGTTCTGTTCTGTTCTGTTCTGTTCTGTTCTGTTCTGTTCTGTTCCATTCTATTCCATTCCGTTCGATGAGACCCTCCCTAGTTTCTCATTATACCACTTTATGCTTTGATAGGACCACACTTGGAATGCTTTGATAGGACCACACTTGGAATACTGCATCCACTTTTGGTCACCATGATGTAAAAAAAAGATGTTGAGACTCTAGAAAGAGTGTAGAGAAGAGCAACAAAAATGATTAGGGCACTGGAGGCAGAAGCATATAAAGAACGGTTACTGGGACTGGGCATGGCTAATTTAATGAAAAGAAGGACTAGGGGAGACATGATAGCAGTGTCCCAATATCTCAGGGGCTGCCGCAAAGAGGGAGTCAAGCTATTCTCCAAAGCTCCAAAGGGCAGGACAGGAAGCAATGGGTGGAAACTAATCAAGGAGAGAAGCAAGCTCGAATTTCCTGACAGTGAGGACAATTAATCAGTGGAATGACTTGCCTCCAGAAGTTGTAAATGCTCCAACACTGGAAGTTTTTAAGAAGATGTTGGATAAGCATTTGTCTAAAGTGGTATAGGGTTTCCTGCCTGAGCAGGTGGGTGGACTAGAAGACCTCCAAGATCACTTCCAACTCTGTTATTCTATTCTATTCCATTCCATTCCATTCCATTCCATTCCATTCCATTCTATATTTATTCTATTCTATTCTATTCTATTCCATTCCATTCCATTTCATTCCATTCCCTTCTATATTTATTCTATTCTATTCTATTCTATTCTATTCTATTCTATTCTATTCTATTCTATTCTATTCGAATCCCTTCTATATTTATTCTATTCTATTCTATTCTATTCTATTCTATTCTATTCTATTCTATTCTATTCTATTCTATTCTATTCTATTCTATTCTATTCCATTCCATTCCATTCCATTCCAATGTAATTCTGAATTCTATTCTATTCTATTCTATTCTATTCTATTCTATTCTATTCTATTCTATTCTATTCTATTCTATTCTATTCTATTCTATTCTATTCTATTCTATTCTATTCTATTCCATTCCATTCCATTCCTATTCTACTCTACTCTACTCTACTCTAACCTATATTCTATATAATAGAACAGCAGCAGGAGGAGAATAGAGTAGAGTAGAGTAGAGTAGAGTAGAGTAGAGTAGAGTAGAATAGAATAGAATAGAATAGAATAGAATAGAATAGAATAGAATAGGAACAAGAACAGAATAGAGCTGGGAGGGACCTTGGAGGTCTTCTAGTCCAGCCCCCTGCTCAAGCAGGAGAACCTATACCATCTCAGACAAGTGACTGTCCAGTCTCTTCTTAAAAAACATCCGTTACCTCTTGCCCTACTTTGGAGAATAGCTTGTCCTTCCCTTCTCTGTGATAGCCCCTCAAATATGGGGTGACTGCTACTATGTCACCCCTAGTCCTTCTCTTTGCTAGAGCTACCCAGTTCCTGCAACTATTCTTCATATGTTTCAGCCTCTAGTCTTTGTGCAGCTTTGTCACATCCTATGTCAAAAAAAAAAAAAAGAAAGAAAAGAAAAGAAAAGAAAAAAGGAGCAGTCCTGAAATCCTTACAGTGGCTGTTTCTCGACGTGTTTAGGTCAACGAACCCATTCCTGTTTATAAGTGGAATTTCTGCCGACTTAAATGAGCTCCTCTTTTTCAGGCCTCTTTGAAAAACCCCTTCAGTTTGAAATTCCTCTTTCGTTTCATCTATTTATTTAGGAATTGATAAACTACTCCAAACCGCCAAACTCTAGTGGGGCTTTTCTCCCCCTCCCAGCAGGCAACTGGGAAAGAGCAGAAAAATTCTTCTCGGTTCATCTCTCTCTCTCTCTCTCTCTTGCCTCCAAGGTATAGAATAGCAGGTGAGTTCAACAGACCTTGTTTTGCTCTTAATTTTCCAAGGATACATACCTCTCGTTCCCCAGGCTTCGGAGACAAATTGGCTTTCTAATTTTAGAAGGGATTTATGCGCCCGCTCACACTCTCTATCTCTCTCTCTCCCACAAACACAGATACGCATATACTACTTTCTCTTATTTTCGCATTCTGTTACCTCCTCTCTCTTCTCTCAGTCTCTTAGGGATCCCACCTTCAATGATCCTTTTCAAGTTGGGCAGGGGGGGGAACGAAAGAATATATACCCTGTTTCCCCAAAAATAAGACCTCCCCTGATAATAAGCCCAATCGGACTTTTGAGCACAGGCGCTAAAATAAGCCCTCCCCCCCGAAAATAAGCCCTCCCCAAAAAATTTTAAATGCATGAGCAGTTGGTTAGGGTTAGGGCAGGGGTCTGCAACCTTAAATACTCAAAGAGCCATTTGGACCCGTTTCCCACAGAAAACACCAGGAGCCACAAAACCTGGGTGGGCGTGGCCAACTCAACGTCACTCATTTCCACCAGTCACATGACCCCCCCTAGCCACGCCTACCCAGCCGGTCATTAGGGTAGAGAACCAGTTGTTAAAAAAACACTGGGAGCCACAAAATCCTTTTGACATATCTCTCTCCCCCCTCTCTCCCTCTCTCCCCTCTCTCCCTCTCCCTCTGTATCTCTCTCTGTTTCTCTCTCTCTCCCCATCTCTCTGTCTCTGCCCTGGCCGCTTCTCCATCCCCCGCCATCGCCCTTACCTTCTCAGGCCAGGCGAGGAGTGACTGGGAGGAGAGGGCGAGGGGCGGGGCCAGCCAGTGGTGGAATCACCTGATAAGGAGCCACAGCAGAGGGTCCAAAGAGCGGAGAGAAAAAAAAAAGAAAAAGGGAGCCAAGAGCTGGAAATCAAGTAAGATGGCATCTTGCTCCACGCGCCCCAAAGTAATAATACATTCCCGAAAATAAGGCCAAAATAAGGGGTTCAAAAAAATACAAGACAGGGTCTTATTTTCGGGAAAACAGGGTATGTAAAAAATACCTCCTCTAGCCTGTGGTAGATTTGTAAATGGAATGGGTGAGAATTAAATAAGGAGAATAAAGAGCCTTAGTGGTGCAGCAGACTAAAGTGCTGTTAAGTAGCACCAGCTGCCTGCAATTACTGCAAGTTCAAATCTCACCAGGCTCGAGGTTGACTCAGCCTTCCATCCTTCCGAGGTAGGTAAAATGAGGACCCGGATTGTGGGGGCAATAAGGTGACTTTGTATAAAAAAGAACACCGCTTGGGGGGGGGCGAAAGCCCTACTAAGCAGGTATATACAAAAGCATGGAAGGCTATTGCTTAACGCATTGTAAGCTTCCCTGAGACTCCGCAGAAGGGCGGCATATAAATCGAACCAATAAATAAATAAATATTGTCAGAAAACAGCAGGCAGAACCTGGGCGGTGGAGTCAAGACAGCCATCAGCCTAGAATTGTTCCCACAAACAGTCCAATCCTTCTTGATTTCTCTCATCTAGTCCCGGTTTAGTGCTGAGCCTTTACTGGGCCCTGATTCTTTGCGCCTGACAAATATATGTATATTCCTGGGGGCGGGGGGAGGTTGGAGTTTAGCTTTGCATGGCATGGTGCACGTTTACTAAACATCTTCATTTGCAGCTGTGAAGAATCTCAGGTTTCCACAGGAGTCCTACAGACCTGATGTGACCTTCAAAGCGGTGGGCAACTTACTTGTTTCTGAAGGCCAACATCGGCCTTCTCCCAATCTAGTCATCTTTGGGTGTGTTTGGAGAGCCACATGGTGCCTGGGAATTTTGGGAGTTCTAGTCCACACATTATCTAGGAATAGTTGTAGCCATTTGGGGTGGATTTTATTGTAAGCCACCTAAAGTCTCAGAGGAGATGGCATATAAAGGCAAAGGTTCCCCTCGCACATATGTGCTAGTCGTTCCTGACTCTAGGGGGCGCTGCTCATCTCCGTTTCAAAGCCAGCGCTGTCCGAAGACATCTCCGTGGTCATGTGGCCGGCATGACTCAACACCAAAGGCGCACGCAATGCTCTTCCCTTCCCACCAAAGGTGGTCCCTATTTTTTCTACTTGCATTTTTTTTTTACGTGCTTTCGAACTGCTAGGTTGGCAGAAGCTGGGACAAGTAATGGGAGCTCACCCTGTTACACGGCGCTAGAGATTCGAACCGCTGAACCGCCGACCTTTTGATCGACAAGCTCAGCGTCTTAGCCACTGAGCCACCGCGTCCCTCATATTAGGCATCTGGCTTAATGCAATGGATCGATAAAATTAGAGGGTTGGATCGGATGGTCTCTAAGTTCCCCCTACATTGAATTACATTTCGGTTTCTCAGCTTATAACGCAAAGCAAGACATAAAAGCTTCTTTTAACTCATCTCTAGATTCGCTCACAGCTGCTGAGTCAGGATGAAATAAAGTTAGGAACGGAGGGGGAAAAAAATCTCTTCCTTTTCTATTTTTTTTTAAGCACATAAAGGAAGTTAATTCTTTAGAACACTTAGTACAGGAGCTATTTTTAATTCTAAAAACCAATTGTAACCAAAGGGTGTTACGGCAACTTCAAACGAAGAGGGTTGAGATTACGGCCCTGAGCAATTATTTCAAGGTCTTCAGACTTCGGATTCTTCTTCTGCCTTTACCAAGAAATTAATTTTGGTTTTGATTGGGGGGGGGGGGAGAGACCCAGAGTTTCGCCTTTTGCATCTGGAGGTGTTTTGTGAACAAGATGCTTTCAGAGTCGAGGGGCAAAATGCTCATTAAACTACCATAATATAAACTTGAGGAGACCGTGGTGCTCTCTGAACTTGGTTGTTTTCTTGCAGGCGTTTCATTACCCAACTAGGTAACATCATCAGTGCTAGAATGGAATGGGGTTTGCGAAGTGGAGGAGGAGGACTGTGGGGTCCTTAGTGCTCTCTGAACTTGGTTATTTTCTTGCAGATGTTTCATTATCCTAATTAGGTAGATAGGTTCGGGTGAACCGGATGTTAATTTTAATCTGGTTCACCGAGACGGTTGCTCCAAGCCGCCCACCCTGCTCTGTACCTCCCAGAAGTCTCCACCTGGCCCATTTTGGATGCCAGGTAAGTGCAGGGCGCACATGGAGGTTCTGGGAGGGCGAAAAAACGGGCAAACCAGAAGTACCGGACATCTGGAGGGCCTCCGGTGCCCACCGGAGGCCGCTTTCACCCTTCTGTAAGCTCCAGGAAAGCCTCAGGAGCCTGGGGAGGGCAAAAAATGGGCCCACCAGAAGTACCAGAAGTACCGGGAGTCTGGAAACGGGCCCATTTCCAGCCTCTGGAGGGCCTCCGGTGCCCAGAGGAGGCCATTTTTGCCCTCCTGGAGGCTCCAGGAAAGCCTCCAGAGCTGGGGAGGGCAAAAATGCCCCCCTCATCATGGTGCAGGAGGCCAAGTAGGCCACACCCCCATGACCACGCCCACCCAGCAACCGGGCAGCAAACCGGTTGCTGAAATTTTTCAATCCCACCCATGGGTAAGAGAAGGGTAGGATAAGAGCAAATACTCCCTACTAGCATTGATAGTTGGGTAATTAAATATCTGCAAGAAAACAACCAAGCTCAGAGAGCACCAAGGACCCCTCCTTGAAATCCTGAGCTACAAATATTCTCCTTTATTGATAACATAAAAAACTTCTTTCCTTTAGATAACTAGGCTGCGTTCACAAATTATCCCTCATCTGTATGTCGACTGAAGCCATCTTCTGGATCAGCCCAATCGGCTGATTGATAAACCAGCAAAACACGATGAGTTCACACAACACCCTCATCTCCCTCTACAAAAACTAACCTGGATGAAAATTAGCCACGCTTGACACACCGTGTGACTGCTGTTACTCTAGCTTGGGCTGACCTGATTAGGGATGTCCTGTGAACCGAACCCTAAATGCTGAAGTACAGTTTCCAGGCTTTGTGTTCCGACAATCCCAGTGGACAACTTTCAAGACTTCTTTGAGTTTCTCAAACTAAAAAGCCCAAGAGTGGTGCGTAAAGAAGGGATTATCTGTCTAAAATAATCTATCTAGTGAAGAGAAGGAACAGGGGAGACATGAGAGCAGTCTTCCAATATTTGAGGGGCTGCCACAGAGAGGAGGAAGGGGGTCAAGCTATCTTTCAAGGCACCTGAAGGCCAAACAAGGAACAATGGATGGAAACTGAACAAGGAGAGATTCAACCTGGAAATAAGGAGGAATTTTCTGACAGTGAGAACAATCAACCAGTGGAACAGAAGTTGCCTTCAGAAGTTGTGGGAGCTTCATCACTGGAAGATTTCAAGGAGAGACTGGACTGCCATCAGTCAGAAATGGTGTAGGGTCTCCTGTTTTAGCGGCAGGTTGGACTAGATGACCTACAAGGTCCCTTCCAACTCTGTTAATCTGTGTCTGTACCTTCTGGGAGTCTGCTTTCCATGAAGAATTACCTTCTAAATCTTGTGGGTTTGATGTGTTTGTGGGGGTTTTTTTTGCAATTCCTGAGCTTTAAAACCTAGCGAGGGAGTCTTATTTTCCAGCTGATCCAAGGCCTTGCTCTGGGCAGGGAGTCCCTGAGGAGGCCACTTGGAGCAGGAGACACAAATCATTGATATTTGATAATTATTTCATATATTCCAGGTAGTTGGCGCTACAAAAATGCATCACAGTTCTCATCCCGGACGGTGATAAGGTGTTGAGGGCTTGTGTGTATAATTACAGGTAGTCCTCAACTTACGACCATAATTGAGCCCAAAATGTATCTTGCTAAGGGAGAAATTTCTTAAGTTTTGCTCCGTTTTATGACTTTTCTTGCCACCTTTGTTAAGTGAATCCCTGCTGTTGTTTAATTATTCACCCCATCGTTAAGCGAATCTGGCTTTCCCCATGGACTTTGCTTGTCAGAAGGTCGCAAAAGGGGATCACGGCGACCGTCATAAATGGGAGTCGGTTGCCGAGCATCCGAATCACGTGACACCCCCCCCAAGATGCCGCAATGGTCGTAAGTCTGAAACACAGTCCTAATTCCCTTGTTTCAGTGCCATTGTAACTTTGAACGGTCACTGAGTGAACCATCGTAAGTCGAGGACTACCCGTACCTCCAGTATTCTGGGATTCTAGGCAGACATTTGTTTTGCAGGCAGTCCTTGACTTACGACCAGTTGCCTAGTAATGGTTCAAGGTTACGACGGACCCCCCCCACAAAAGCTACTTATGACCAAGTTTATGGGATCCAATGTTGGCTTCCCCAACCATTGTCACATGACTGCATTTGGGGCCACAGGCAACCACTCCACGTTTATGACCATTTTCAACACGAGAACATGATTTATGACATTTTTGCTGGAAAGCATTTAATTCCAGTGTTGTGGCTTGTCGGCCGCCAGCCCCTCCAGCAGCCGAATCAGAGGAAGAGGAGGAGGAGGAGGAGGAGGAGGAGGAGGAGGAGGAGGAGGAGGAGGAGGAGGAGGAGGAGGCGTGGAGTCAGGGCCAGCATCAAGGCAACCTGAGAGCTCAGAGGGGGAAGAGGGAATGGAGCTGGCAGAAAGAAAGAGAGACAGAGGCCGTCTATCAGCCTTCAGATGGAGAGTCAATAGCCCCCAGGTCTGGAGGTGGCTGATGAGGAAGAGGAGGAACAGCTGGGTCCAGTGCCTGATGCGCGGATGCACAGAAGGCAGACGAGAGGAGAGCAGTGGAAATCTATGGGCCGGTCCTTGGGATGAAAGAGCTATCGCTGCTAGCGAAGCCCCACTCTAGCTCTGGGGATAAAAGGCAGGGGGCGGAGATGGATAAGTGTGGCAGACAACTATTCATCTTCCGGATAGACGGACTTGTTAGTCTGCGAGATAATTTTTTATTTTTATTTCTCATAAACATACATACCTATATAAACTCTTAACCAGTATTAATCATTCATATTTAGTTTCCATATCCGTTCATTTTTCTGCCTTCAGTAATTAAAATAATATATACCGTGGAGTGCTCTTCTACCCTTCCATCCCTTTTTTAAACCACAACCCTTACTCTCCTTCTTTTCTCTCTCTTTTCCCTCTCTACTCCTATCCTTTTCAACTTTCCTCTTCCTCCTCTCCTTCCCCTTCTCTCCTTCCCCTTCCCTTCCCCCACTCCTCCCTTCTTCCCCCCTTTCTAACCTTCTCTCCTACTCTCATTTCCCCTCTTTTTCTTCCTCTCCTTTTCCCTTTCTTCTATCCTTCTCTCTCCTTCCCTCTCCTCTACCCCTCTACTCCTCTCTTCATTCCCTCTCCGTTGTTGTGCTTATTTTCCATTCAGTGTATTTTCAATATGGTATTCGAGCAGTCCCAATTATCTGTTTACTTATATTATTCCTTTCAGTTTCTTTTCCATTTTGCTGGTTGTACAAATATCATCCTTACTGTATATTTATATAATGCCCCTTTTTTTCCTTTTCTTTTCTTTTATGTAAACTGAGAGCATATGCACCAAGACAAATTCCTTGTGTGTCCAATCACACTTGGCCAATAAAAAAAAAATCTATTCTATTCTATTTTCCCCCTCCTTCCCCCTTTTTCCTTTACTCAGGTGTCATCTGGGTTTCTATTCTATTTCTATGCGAGAGAAACTTTTTGCCAGAGCTGGCGGCAGTCCTAATAAAGGAATCTTTTGAGTTCACATCAGAGGCTTTGTTGTGCGTGGGTGTTGTGGCCCGTACGCGGCCTGTGCAGCTAGTAGCTGATTCCGACAGTGAGGAGGCTGGTGTGGTGCTGCGCCAGCAGCCTGTGCAGCTGGCGCTCGAGTCGAACAATGAGGAGGCTGGAAAAGATGTGGTGTCAGAGGCGGGGATTCAGCCAGGGCCTTCAGAACCTCCAATAAGTGAAGAGGAAGAAGAGAAGGAGCCTCTTCTTGATGCACGGGCGCCCAGAGCTGCCAAATGGCTCCTCAGGAGTGGCTCCTCAGGAGGAGATCTCCTCGAGAGTAAGGCTTGGGGCTAATTGGCCATTCCCTTAGCCCCGTGATGGCAAACCTATGGCACACGTGCCACAGGTGGCATGCGGAGCCATATTAGTGGGCACGCCAGCTCAGCTCTGGGGCACATGTGCGCACCGGCCAGCTGATTTTCAGGCCTTCTGGGCCCACCAGAAGTAGGGAAACAGGCTATTTCCTGCCTCTGGAGGGCCTGGGGGGGTGAGGAAGGCCCGTTTTTTCTTTCTTACCTGGCTTCAGATCCTTTCTATGGATCTGGGAAGGGCGAAAACAGCCTTTCCCACTCCCTCGGAGGCCCTACAGAGGCTGAAAGGGCCCATTTCCTGACTCCCGGTGGGACAGGAAGTGACTTTTTTTCTGTCCCCAGCCTCCAGAGACTCCTAGAGAGGCTCCTACAGACTCCTAGAGAGGCTCCTAGAGATTCCTAGAGAGGTTCTGGAGGCTGGGGACAGCAAAAAACATCACTTCCTGTCCCACCGAGAGTTGGGAAATGAGCCCTTTTAGCCTCCGTAGGGCCTCCAAGGGAGTGGGAAAGGCTGTTTTCGTCCTTCCCAGATCCATAGAAAGGATCTGGAGCCAAGTAAGAAAGAAAAATGGGCCTACCAGGCCATCATGTGCCAGGAGCGGGGGTGGGTGGGGTTGCGTGTGCATGCGCGTGGGCACGTGTATGTGCGACCCCCCCCGTCCCCCCTCTCCTGGCACGCGATGGCAAAAAGGTTAGCCATCACTGCCTTAGCCTATTCAAGGAGGAACGCCAACTGAAGCAATTTGCAGGGAACAACTTCGTTCACATACCTTCGTGTCTTGTCTTGTTTATCTTATCAGCTTCCTGCAAATTGCTTCTGGGCATTCTGCCAACCACAGTAAGCTTTCAGTATTATTCTTTGAATTCTTGGCGGCTGTTAATGCAATTAATTAACAGCCGTTGTTGTAAAAAAACTGATTTATTTAGTAAATCAAGGTTTGAACGGACTTTGTGTCTGCTGTGTTCTTTGGGGTCCGTAGCTGGGGCAGAACATTGGGGAACTGGGTCAGTACATCCAGTTTCTGTCCACCTGACTGCATATGGATTTACTTTACGACTGCAGCCTTAGCTTAAATGACGGCCACAAACCAGGTCCTAAAAAACAGGTTTGGTGACAAGGTCAGCCCTTTTACAATCATCATGACATGCAATCAAAATTGCCAAGCTCAATGACGGTCACAAGTCAAGGACTGCTTATGTTTGAAACACCTTTTTAATTCTCTTCACCTTTTCGCCTCCCGCTCCTTCTTCAAATTCTTCGCTTCCCAGACAAAACGCAGCAGTTGCTATAAATCTTTTTTTTTCTCAGACAAAAACTAATTGCCTCCAGCAATTAACGAGATGTTCGTCTCCGAGGAGACATTCTGCAATTAGCCAGTTTCCAGGTACAATATTTGCTACCTCAACTAGACCTAATTGGAATAAAAAAATTACAGACAAAGAATATATATATATATATTCCCCTCTCTCCTGTTTTGTTTTTTCAACTTTTGAGCATGAAAAAGGAAAAAAATAGACACGCAGAAGCTCTGGCAAAGGAAGGCCTGTCTTTGATCATTTAAGAAATTGTGACGTTTCTAAGTTTGGCGTGGAGAAAAGATTCCTGTTTGGGGGTGGAAGGGTGGGGAGGGGCCGTGAAGGAATTATTCTACAGGCAGTTTATGTAAAATAAAGGCTGATCTTCCCGCATGGCTGATAAAGAGTTGCGGGGCTGAATTTGATATAAAAGGAGTTTTCAATAGAAGAGGATATTTGTAGCTCAGGGTTGAAATGCGGAGTCTTTGGTGCTCCCTGATCTGAATGGTTTTCTTGCAGACATTTTATTATCTGACTAGGTAACATCATCAGTGCTAGAAGGGAGTGGGGTTTGGGAGGAGGAGGAGGAGGACTGTGTGGTCCTTGGTCAGTGGTGGGATTCAAGTAATTTAACAACCGGTTCTCTGCCCTAATGATTTCTTCCAACAACCAGTTTGCCAAACTGCTCAAAAAGTTAACAACCGGTTCTCCCGAAGTGGTGCGAACCGGCTGAATCCCACCACTGTCCTTGGTGCTCTCTGAACTTGGCTGTTTTCTTGCAAAAATTTCATTCCCAAAGTAGGTAACATCATCAGTGCTAGAAGGGACTGGAGTTTCCTCTCTGTTTATATACAAGTTGACTTGGCCTGTCAACTACTGTATATAAACAGTAAGCAAACCCCTTCTACAACTGATGATGTTACCTACTTTGGGAATGAAACATCTGCAAGAAAACCACCAAGCTCAGAAAACACCAAGGATCCCACAATCCTCCTCCTCCTCCTCCTCCTCCTCCTCCTCCTCCTCCTCCTCCTCCTCCTCCTCTTCTTCTTCCTGCTCCTCCTCCTCCTCCTGTTTTCTCCCTTTCCTCTATTCCACACACCCTCACTCCCTTCTAGCACTCATGATACTACCTAGTTTGGTAATGGAACATCTGCAAGAAAACCACCAAGCTCGGATAGCACCAAGGACCCCACAGTTCTCCTCCTCCTCTTCCTCCTCCCTGCAAATCCCATTCCCTTCTAGCACTGATGATATTACCAAGTTGGTTAATGAAACGTCTGCAAGAAAATAACCCAGCTCTGAGAGCACCAAGGACCCACATCTGTCCTTCTGTTTGGAGTCTCCTGCTCCTACTGCAACCAGCGCAGTGTACTTTCACTGAATTATCTCCCAGGGATACAGATATTTCCTTTCACTGAGATATATGTCTTTCTTATTTTTATTGGGGGTGGAGTGGGCTGGTTGCAGCCTTGAGTTACTCCCAATCCTTTGATCCTCTCTGATACTCACCTGTTGTCCCTGATAAGTTACAATTCACCTCTGGAAATTGAATTGGGTGTAAAGATTGAGTGGGAGTAAAATGAAATCATATTCATGGAGCATATAGAAAAAATATGAACTGTCCCTCAGCTGCCTCTGCCTATAGAATTCAGTGGCCACTGCATCTCCTTGGTTTCCAGTTGTAGTTGTTGTTTTCACAGCAGCAAAAGGAAAGCATGCACACACATTTTTGCACACACAAAGAGAGAGAGAGAGAGGGAGGGAGGGAGAGAGGGAAAGAGAGAGAGGGAGGGAGGGAGGGAGAGAGAGAGGGAATGAGAGAGAGAGGGAGGGAGGGAGAGAGAGGGAAAGAGAGAGAGAGGGAGGGAGAGAGAGAGGGAAAGAGAGAGAGAGGGAGGGAGGGAGAGAGAGGGAAAGAGAGAGAGGGAGGGAGAGAGAGGGAAAGAGAGAGAGAGGGAGGGAGGGAGAGAGAGAGAGGGAGGGAGGGAGAGAGAGAGGGAAAGAGAGAGGGGGGAGGGAGGGAGGGAGAGAAAGAGAGGGAAAGAGAGAGAGAGGGGGAGAGAGAGACAGAGAGAGAGGGGGAGGGAGGGAGAGAGAGGGGGGAGAGAGAGAGGGAGGGAGGGAGAGAGAGAGGGAGGGAGGGAGGGAGGGAGGGAGAGAGAGAATGCGATACTTGAGAATGCGATACTTTTCATACCTGCCTATTTTTATGTAGCCCTGACATTCTACCTTTTTTTTTTTCCTCCCCTGTGCAGGCATACAATGAGTCGTAAAGAATACCTTTAAAAAACAACAACTACACAGAATAGATGGGATTCAAATAAGGTAGAATCTCGGCCCCTTTAAAAGGAAGGAAGGCGATAAAAGTGACAATTGAAGTATAAAGCCAAGCTAGACACTAGAAAATTCCCTGCCTTAAATTATACTTTAAAGACAGAGATTGATTTCTGAGATTTTGCAATGGGGAGACTGTATAATAGAGAGAGAGAGAGAGAGATGATAGAGAGATAGAGAGAGATAGAGAAAGAGAGAAAGAGAGAAAGTGAGGAGAGAAAGAATGAGGGAGAGAGAAAAGGAGAGAAAGAGAAGAAAGAAAGAGAGAGAAGAGAAAGAAGGAGAAGGAGATAGAAAGATGAGAGAGAGATGGAAAGAAGAAAAATAAACAGAATAACTGAATGGAATTCCTGGTTTTGAGAAGAGGCTATTCTTCCTACCTTGAATTCGCTTTGACAAATTCTCATTCGTATTCTCCTTATTTTTTATTTATTTTTTTAATCCACCCAACCCCAGCGGTTAAAGCTGTATCGAATTTCAAGGAAGTGCAAATTGGAGATAAACCTTAGCCTTGGGTTCAACCTTAAGGAAACGTTTCAAGAGAGGGGAGTCTCACTAAGTATTGACCTAGGTTAGGGAACCGAGATAATTGCATTCGGCTCACACTGGGAGCCAGAGATTTGACAAACCAGGATCGGTTCTTCAAAATTCAACATCCTCCCAATGTGATGACACTGAACATTTAAAGGTGGGATGGTGGGGGGGGGGAAGAGGAGGAAGCACGGTTTCTTAGGGAACCGTGTACTTCAAGATGTGTATGTTGATGAAGAGCATGTATAAAATAAAACATGACGATATTGGGACCTGTTTGCCAAGGGTTATTATGGAAATGCAAGCAGCCAAAATGAAAACACTGGAACACACCTGCATATTTTAATGTAGAAGGA
Organism: Pituophis catenifer annectens; assembly: GCF_029215685.1. Taxonomy (NCBI): domain Eukaryota; kingdom Metazoa; phylum Chordata; class Lepidosauria; order Squamata; family Colubridae; genus Pituophis; species Pituophis catenifer. The sequence goes on from NW_027256890.1 coordinate 5,156,456, forward strand.
ATGCGGGTGGTGGTCGGGAGGGGTAGCATAAAAGTGAGACTTGATCAATCTAGGAAAGGAAGAGAGAGAGAAGGGGGGAGGGAAAAGGAGAAAGTAAGAGAAAATAGAATTTATAAATCTGCTTTATCTAGATTGTAGGATCGAGGGCAGTGATGGCTAACCTTTTTGCCATCGTGTGCCAAAAGTGGGAGAGTGGGGGGGTCACACCTGTGCATGCCCACACCCAAAATTCTATGCACCCTGCCCCCCGCACATGCACAACAGTGGTGGGTTCCTCCCGGTTCGGTCCGGTTCGGCTGAGCCGGTAGCGGTGACAATATGACGTCACCGAACCAGTTCTCCCCCCAAGCCCTCCCACCCCCCACCCCCCACGTTATTCTCACCTTTTATTTGGCCCCACCCCCAATCTATTGCTGCCTCCTGAGTCCCAGCTGATGACTAGAGGGAAAAAAGCTGTTTAAACTCTTGCCGCGGGGCTTCAAAGGGCCGTCCTACAGCTGATCAGTGTTAAAAGCAAACAAATGAGTCGGGTCATAAGTGCGAGGACTGGTCATAAGTGCGAGGACCTTCCAGAAATGACTCTGACCAGCTAGCCACGCCCACCTAGTCACATGACCTCCAAGCCACACCCACAAAATAAGCCACACCCACAGAACCGGTAGTAAAAAAATTTAGAACCCACCCCTGATGCACACGCGTCCCCCATCACCCGCACTCCCCCTGCTTCTGGGGGAGGCAAAAACAGGCATACCAGGCCCACGAAGGCATGGTGGGCCTGGTACGCCTGTTTTTTGCTCTCTGCAGGTTTCAGAGCCTCTCTAGGAGCCTAGGAAGGGTGAAAACAGGCGTTCCCCACCCCCCCAGGCCCTCCGGAGGCAGGAAACGACTTCCGGTGGGCCCAGAAGGCCTGAAAATCAGCTGGCACGCGCCGGAGCGGAGCTTATGTGCCCACCAATATGGCTCCACGTGCCATCTGTGGCACGCGTGCCATGGGTTCACCATCACGGATCTAGGGAATTTCAACTGTACCTTTGTTTTGGGGGTAAGGATCCTGTGTCCAGAAAAGCCAAGTTCTCTCCAGGTCTCCTTGATGTCAAAACGAAGTAAACAAACGACTTGGGTTTTAATCTGTGCCATCTACTGTAGGTTAGACTTTCCGAGCGGAGCCGTAAATCTAATTCGCACGTTGTACAAGCTTACAAGGTTGAGGGGAAAGATAGGGGGCCCGGCAAGATAAATAAATAAACCAGCTGCTTTAACCATGACTTGTCAAAAGAACTACAAATGGATGTGTTTGCAGCAAACTATAAAACTGGGTTGGCAATACACAGCGGGAGGTGGACGGAAGATACAGAACCGTCTCCAAATTATGTTGGGAGAAAGATGTCACGATGAAACAAGCGACAGCCAAAGGAACTCCTGGAATGCAAGATGCTATTGGCTTGGATGTCTATGGAGGTTCTCAGTCATCCAGGTCATGCTTGTCCCAAAGGTGATTTTCTTTTGAGAGTCTAGAATGAGTGTAGAGAAGAGCAACCAAGATGATGAGGGGACTGGAGGCTAAAACATACAATGAATGGTTGCAGGAACTGGGCACAGCTAGTCTAGTGAAGAGAAGAGAAGAGAAGGGAAGGGAAGGGAAGGGAAGGGAAGGGAAGGGAAGGGAAGGGAAGGGAAGGGAAGAGAAGAGAAGAGAAGAGAAGAGAAGAGAAGAGAAGAGAAGAGAAGAGAAGAGAAGAGAAGAGAAGAGAAGAGAAGAGAAGAGAAGAGAAGAGGACCAGGGGAGACAGGATAGCAGTCTTCCAATATTTGAGGGGCTGCCACAGAGAGGAGGAAGGGGGTCAATCTATTTTCCAAGACACCCGAAGGCCAGACAAGGAATAATGGATGGAGACTGAACAAGGAGAGATTCAACCTGGCAATAAGGAGGAACTTTCTGACAGTGAGAACAATCAACCCATGGAGCAGAAGTTGCCTTCAGAAGTTGTGGGGGCTTCATCACTGGAGGCTTTCAAGAAGAGACTGGACTGCCATCTGTCAGAAGTGGTGTAGGGTCTCCTGCTTGGGCAGGGGGTTGGACTAGATGACCTACAAGGTCCCTTCCAACTCTGTTATTCTGTTAAAGCTTCTTCAGGAGAACTGAAGAAAAGAAAATATCTTCTATCTCAGCATTCCATGTGATGGTTATTAAACTGAATAACTAGCCAGTTGACTAAACCATATTAAACATTCATAACTCACCAGTCATTCCATTCAAACTTCAAAAAGTCCATTGAAATGTGCAAATATCGTCATTACCATTAAAGGGCAATATTTGTAGCTCAGGATTGATATGCAGAGTCCTTGGTACTCTCTGAGCTTGGTTGTTTTCTTGCAGACGTTACATTACCCAACTAGATAATCTCATCAGTGCTAGAAGGGAGTGGGGTTTGCAAAAAGGAGGAGGAGGACTGTGGGGTCCTTGATGCTCTCTGAGCTTGGTAGTTTTCTTGCAGACATTTCATTACCAAACTAAGTAACACCATCAGTGCTACTAAAGTAACTAAACTAGCACTGATGTTCCCTAATTTGCATCATGAAACGTCTGCAAGAAAAGCACCAAGCTCAGAGAGGACCAAGGAGATCTAAAATATTGTCATGGCATTTTACGAGGACCCAACATCTAACATCAGAAAGGGAAGCAATGCATCACATCCAGTAAAGACTGGATTCCTGCAACATACTTCATTTAAATCGGGAATTAACCCACCTTCTCGATTTCTACCGTATAATGAAAGATAAACTAACCCCTAAGACTAGACTCGGAGGAAGTCTCCAGTCATAAAAGGACAACTCTCCTCACGGTCACTCATGCCCTTATCACCTCACGGTTGGATTATTGCAATGCGCTCTACATGGGGCTACCCCTGAAAAGTGTTCGGAGACTACAGTTGGTCCAGAACGCAACCGCTCGAGCGGTCGTGGGTGCACCTAGGTACTCCCACATTACACCAATCCTCCGTGAGCTGCACTGGCTTCCAATTGGTCTCCGATCACAATTCAAGGTGTTGGTTATTACCTTTAAGGCCTTATATGGCTCAGGGCCAGGCTATCTTCGAGACCGTCTTCTACCGCATAGCTCCCAACGGAGTTGGCCTCCTCCGGGTCCCATCAGCTAAACAATGTCGCCTGGCGGGTCTGCGGGGGAGGGCCTTCTCTGTGGCTGCCCCAGCTCTCTGGAATCAGCTACCTCCTGAGGCCAGGACCACTCCCACCCTACTGGCCTTCCGGAAAATGGTGAAAACCTGGCTTTTCCGGCAGGCTTGGGGCCGTTGATCTCACCACTGCGATCTTGCGAGATCCAGCCATGAGCGGTGTGTATGGGTTTTTAACATCTCTTATTGTATATTGTTTATACTGTCTTTGTTGTAAGCCACCCAGAGTCCTCGGAGAGTTGGGCGGCATAGAAATACGAATAATAAATAAATAAACTCGTTGAGGTTGAAGTGAATCAAAACAACAACATCTTGAATACGTATTGAGGCGAGCGGAATCGAAAGACGCTTATGGTTTTAAAATTGGAAGGAAGAACATCTATAACCCGTGTTACATTGATGGCATTACTATGACAGCTGAAAATGCAAATGAACGGCAAGGCCTGGTAATGAAAATTAAGGAGCATAGTGAAAAAAATTAGACTCTAATTAGATTTAATGACATTAGGCCATACTAATGGCAATGGGCACAGCAAACAGCTTTGAAACGAGGATGGAGAAATGGGAATTTTGGATAGCTGCTACCTGCCTGGATTGATTGTCAATAACAATGGGGACCGGCAGTCAAGACATGTGCCACAGACTAGTATAAAGTAGTCCTTGACTTACAACAATTCATTTAGTGACTGTTCGAAGTTACAATGGTACTGCAAAAAAGGGAGTTATGTGATAGGTAGAAAATGTATTGGTATTGACTGTAATTTCAACAGACGAAGAGATTTATTAGTTGAATTGTGATAGATTGCACTAAGGCAGTGATGGCTAACCTTTTTGCCATCGCGTGCCAAAAGCGGGGGGAGTGTGGTGGGTTCACGCCCGTGCATGCCCACACCCAAAATTCTATGCACCCCGAAAAATAGGGACCATCTTTGGTGGAAAGGTAACAGCGTTCCGTGAGCCTTTGGCATTGAGTCATGCCTGCCACATGACCACAGAGACGTCTTCGGACAGTGCTGGCTCTTCGGTTTTGAAATGGAGATGAGCACCGCCCCCTAGAGTTGGGAATGACTAGCACATATGTGCGAGGGGAACCTTTACCTTTACTGTGAGGTACCGTGATGCAGAAAACAGCAACCAAGATGATGGACTGGAGGCTAAAACATACGATGAACGGTTGCAGGAACTGGGCATGGCTAGTCTAGTGAAGTGAAGGGCCAGGGGAGACAGGATAGCATCTTCCAATGTTTCAGGGGCTGCCACAGAGAGGAGGGGGTCAAGCTATTCTCCAAAGCATCTGAAGGCCAGACAAGGAATAATGGATGGAAATTGATCAAGGAGAGATTCAATCTGGAAATAAGGAGGAATTTTCTGACAGTGAGAACAATCAACCGACGGAACAGAAGCTGCCTTCGGAAGTTGTGGGAGCTTCATCACTGGAAGCTTTCAAGAAGAGACTGGACTGCCATCTGTCATAAATGGTGTGTAGGGTCTCCTGCTTGGGCGGAGGGTTGGACTAGATGACCTACGAGGTCCCTTCCAATTCTGTTAATCTGATGTGCCTACATCAATCAAAATTAGAACTGTGTGGGCAATTATTTCAACAGTTGGCAGTTGATGGACGTGGAAGTTGGGTTTTGAAGATGAATGGAAAGGGTACTGAGAAAGAATATTCAATATTGGTGGAGATAGCCAGGAGAACAGATTGATGGATCCTAGAACAAATCAATCCAGCCTTCTCATTTGAGACACAAATGACCAGGCTCAAAATATCGTATTTTGGATACCTGATGCAAAGCCCAAGATCTCTTGAGAAATCCAGAAGGCTGAGAAAAGGGGGAAAAGGAGTATTGTGGATGGACTCAATTACACAAGTAATGAATGCATTAAAAAGGTCAGCTTCAGACCAGCACAGAGAAGGTAGGTCCATCTAAGGCGGTCAATGAGAGTTGACACTACATTGATGGCCCTAATCAATCAACGTGGAGCAAGCCGAAGATCTATAACCAATTTGGTGAGCTTTTGTATCAAGCGAACCTGTAAAGGCTTACAAAAGCTTTTCACAATAATCAACCCTACAAGCCACACAGAGGGATACATATATCATCTTAATTACACAGTGCATGGACAGACTTCACCATTAATTGCATCTGGGTAACAGTGAGCATCCTAGGCCAAGCTAGAGAATGTTCAGAAGCTCAGGCAAAGCAGCCATCAACAGGCACATAGAGATAAAGAACATTTACATACCATTCAAGAGAGACAATCATAAAGATACAAAGGAAGCAAAAAAAAAAAAACCACCCCAAAACATCTCCTCGCCAGCAAATAACACCCAGATAAAAGATATAAATGCCAGGAATAGAGTAGAGTAGAGTAGAGTAGAGTAGAGTAGAGTAGAGTAGAGTAGAGTAGAGTAGAGTAGAGTAGGGAATAGAATAGAATAGAATAGAATAGAATAGAATAGAATAGAATAGAATAGAATAGAATAGAATAGAATAGAATAGAACAGAACAGAACAGAATAAAAACTTTATTGCCACTTTGAATGTACACTTAGCGGCATATATTAAAGTGAAATTTCATAGCATACAGCTCTCAAAGGGTCACCACCTCCAATATATACTACATAATATAACAGAAGAAATAAATAAATACAGGTAAATACAGAGTCTAGTTCAGATGTATACCTGCACATGGCAAGAAAAACGAATATTGCGAGTTTACCAGACAGATGGCCTAGGGAACAAAGCTGTTACAGAATCTGGCAGTCCTGCCTGAAATACTTCAAAACCTCCTCCCAGAAGGGAGCAACAGAAACAGGCCACAAAGTGGGTGTGCAGGGTCTCTAACAATGCTTCGAGCCCTAAGCATATAGTGCTTATAAGCAGCCTCTTGAATAATGGGAAGCAAGCTTCCTATGATTTTCTCTGCTGTCCTCACCACTCTCTGTATGGACTTTCTATCTGAGGCACTGCTGCCACCAAACCAGACAGTGATTCAGTTTGTTAAGATCCTCTTAATCGTACCTCTGTAAAAAGTGGCCAGGGGAGAAGGAGAAAGATGTGCTCTCCTCATCCGACGCAGGAAATGCAGACGCATTAACATCCATTTCAACATCTGTTTATTGTTAACGGATTATCAATAAACTAACAATCAAGCTCGTAATCAATATCCCAATCAAGAAAATGCCAATTCAAACAAAGAGTTAAATTAAATAAACAGCCTAATGAAGGAACCACCAAGAACATTCCCACCAACACTGACAGGGCAAGCCACTAGTATATAAAAAGAGAGCAAACCGCACTCCCTTCTAGCACTGATGCTGTTACCTAATTGGGTCATGAAACGTCTGGAAGAAAACAACCGAGTTCAGAGAGCACCAAGGACCTCACAAGTATAACAGTTTGTTATTTTTGGTTTTGGGAAATCTTCCAGTAGAACATGGCTCCGGCATCTGTTTCCTGATCCAGTGTACCTTGAAAACCAGTTAGAGATCAGGGGTGGTATTGACTTACCTTTGCTACCAGTTCGCAAATGTGTGTGTGAGAGAGAGAGAGCGTGACACCTCTGCACATGCGAAGGACCTTCTGCACATGTGCAGAGTGTCTAAAATGGGACATGGTGGGCGGAGCCTCCCGCAGCCACTGCTACTGGTTTACCCGAACCGGATAGAACCCGCTTAATACCACCACTGGTAGAGATCTTTCTTGGGATCTTCTGAGAAGCACCACCCAGCATTAGTAGTAGACTACTAATAATAACTGTCCACTCAAGGTTCAACCTTGAGCTACAGATACTGTCTTCTACTGATACACAAATCAAACAATTGCAACCGGGTAATAACAACAAGCAGCCATAAAATCCCACACCCGCCTTAGGTGTATACATCATCAGCTTAATTAACCAGTTTCAACCAGCTAAAGAAATGTAGCCTGCTGATCACAACTAGCACTCAAAGTAAGCAATTTACAGATTTACAAATATAGCAGAGTTGGAAGGGACCTTGTAGGTCATCTAGTCCAACTCCATGCCCAAGCAGGAGACCCTACACCATTCCTGACAGTTGGCAGTCCAGTCTCTTCTTGAAAGCCTCCAGGGATGAAGCTCCCACAACTTCTGAAGGCAACTTCTGTTCCATCGGTTGATTGTTCTCAGTGTCAGAAAGTTCTTCCTCATTTGTAGGTTGAATCTCTCTTTGGTCAGTTTCCATCCATTATTCCTTGTCTGGCCTTCAGGTGCTTTGGAAAATAGTTTGACCCCCCTCCTCTCTGTGGCAGCCCCTCAAATATTGGAAGACTGCTCTCCTGTCTCCCCTGGTCATTCTCTTCACTAAACTAGCCAGGCCCAGTTCCTGCAACCATTCATCGTATGTTTTAGCCTCCAGTCCCCTCATCATCCTGGTTGCCCTTCTCTGCACTCTTTCTAGAGTTCCAACATTTTTTTATAGTGTGGTGACCAAAGAGAAATCCTTCTGGTGAAGGCTACTACCAACTCATTGCTGAATTTACTGTAGGAGCTTACACAATCGAATTGTCCACTCAGTGAGTTCACCATTTAACACCCCTCATTCCTGAACTACACCCCCCCAACTCCCACCCCAGTGAAGGTTTTTCTCTCGTTTCTGCTTGAAATCACGGACAGCAGCTACTTGGGGGAGGAAAAACCCTGACCTCACGTTGCCCCAAAGATGGCCTGAAGTCTTTTGTTTTGCCTTGACATTTCATTCAGCCCACCTGTCATTTTCCATAGCATTGAACAAACAACAAAGATGACAGAGGTGACCATGGAGGGTGATTTCCCAGCATTAAGGTGGTACAGTAGGGAACTGGCAAACTATAACCTGTCAAACAAAATATTCATGGCTTCATCAGACCGAGGGAAAAAAAATTGAAATGCTTTTGTTTCCCCGTACCCCTCTTCCCCACGTCGCTTGTCCGTGCTCATTTCTCGTGACAAGGTCTGTCAAAGCGACACCTTCTCCGTGGCCGTTGCAAGGCCCCGTTTTCAAGGATGAGCCAACGGATTCCATCAAAACATCGGTTTAAACTTTACATCTTTTCCTGCCCAGGTGTTGTGGCCTGTCAGCCGCCGGTCCCTCCAACCAGCCTAATCGGAGGAGGAGGAGGAGGAGGAGGCGTAGAAGTCAGGGTCAGCATCAAGGCAACCTGGGAGCTCCGAGGGGGAAGAGGGAATGGAACTGGCAGAGAGAGAGAGAGAGACTAGAGGGGGAGCCTGGGCTGTCCATCAGCCCTCAGATGGAGAGTCAACAGCCCCCAGGTCTGGAGGCGGCTGATGAGGAAGAGGAGGAAAAGCTGGGTCCAGTGCCTGACACACGGATGCGCAGAAGGCAGAGGAGAGGAGAGCAGTGGAAATCCATGGGCCGGTCCTCGGGAAGGAAGAGCCACCACTGCTAGTGAAACCCCACCCTAGCTCTGGAGATAAAAGGCAGGGCGTCCCTATAAACATCAAGAATAGATCCTCTTGATGGGGGGTTTCTGTTGCTCAATCATTTAGCTACATCTCTTTTTGCTTTTGCTTTTTCACTTAAAATAAAACAGGAAGACCTGATTTGGGGGGGAGGTCTGCCCATTATTGTGTGTCTGTAGAGCAAAGGAAGAGGGATGCGGTGGCTCAGTGGCTAAGACACTGAGCTTGTCGATGGAAAGGTCGGCAGTTCAGCGGTTCGAATCCCTAGGGCCGCATAACGGGGTGAGCTCCCGTTACTTGTCCCAGCTTCTGCCAACCTAGCAGTTCGAAAGCACGTTAAAAAATGCAAGTAGAAAAATAGGGACCACCTTTGGTGGGAAGGGAACAGCGTTCTGTCCGCCTTTGGTGTTGAGTCATGCCGGCCACATGACCATGGAGACGTCTTCGGACAGCGCTGGCTCTTTGGCTTTGAAACGGAGATAAGCACCGCCCCCTAGAGTCTGGAATGACTAGCACGTATGTGCGAGAGGGACCTTTACCTTTACCTTTAGAGCAAAAGAAGCAATTTTTCCACCCGTAAAAGCACAGCTTCCCACAATGCACACTCAATGTAGTTAATTATAATTACAGACCAGAGCAAAATAACACCCCAACCTCAACCATTTCCTGCCCCAAGCATCAAGCACGGTTTAAGTGACTCTCCGTAGTCTTGCAACTCCGCTCTCCTACAACCTAGTAAATTGAAATCTATTTCTCTCAACAGGACGGGACACCTTTTACAAGATGTTATTTTTGCAGCCATCGGCAATTTTCCTTGTCCTACTCCCCACAAAATGCCTCTGGGGGAGGAGGGGGGGAAGTGAAACATTGCAAGGGAAAATGATCCGAGGGCCCCCAACTCATTAAAACACATACAAGCTACATTAGCGGTGATCTACAATACAGGATTGGGTTTATTTTAATGAACACCGGGAAACCTCATCATAGTTACTGGGGCCATTATAGTTTAATTTATGCAGAGTTGCCGAAAGTCAGAAATGTGTGGGGAAGGGGATTTGGGGAATTACAATGTTCCAGAGCAGCAGTCACCAACTGGTTGTCCGTGGACCACTGGTGGTCCGTGAGAAAGTTTTGGTGGTCCGCAGAAAAATTATTTGCATTTTTTATATTGCACTAAATCAGAGGTCCTCAAACTACGGCCCCTGGGACAGATACATGCAATGAATATTTGTGTTGCTGCAGAGAGTCTCCCCTTCGGGGTCTTTTTGTGTGGGTCGGAGGTTGGCAGAAATTCAGACTTGGAGTCTGCTTCGGCCTCCTGGTGTGGGGCTTTGGGTGAAGGCTGGAGGGAAGTGCCACTGGTGGTGATGTTGTGGCTCCTTTGCCTGAGCCTGGGCTATCGACAGATGCAGACTCTGAGAGTGAGGAAGAGGAGTTGGCAAGGCCTCCCTCTCCAGGACCCTCCTCTCTGGCAATGCCTCCGGAGGACACCGAAGGCCAAAAGATAGGCTCAGAGCCAAGCACGTCCCCGCAGCCACAGGTGGACAGCGACGAAGGAGATAAGTGCTGGCTGGACCCTCGCCAGAGGCACAGGGAGAAGCATGCGCAGCAGAGGGGAAGGCGTGCCAGAGATTAGCTGAGTCACTGGACCACACCCCACAGAGTATAAATGTGGGTGTGGTGGCCGGTTCAGTTTGTGACGAGCAAAAACTAGAAATAATCCATGATCTCTGTGTTACTGGGCTTTGCCTGCTTTATTGGACTGCATTTGGATTAATCCTTGTATTGTTGAAAACTCTGCCTGTTTTATCGGAATGCTGGCAGTCTAATCTTTGTTTTGTGTGAGTAAAGTCTGAATTGGCAGCTAGCCACTGGGTTGCTGCCAGCTTTATCATCAAAGAGTTTTGTCGTGTGGCTTATTAACTCCGGGCCATCTGTAGGGATGCGTGAGTGGAACAGGGACAGAACAGGTGAAAAGCCGGAGGGCCTCGTTCCAGTGGGACTGCCTCATGGCCTGGAACTGACTGACCATCTCAGCCCACTGAGCCTCCAGGTGCCGGTACCTGGCCTTGCACTCATGCAGGTCTTCCCTCTGCATGGAAAGCCTATGCTCCTAGTCCTCAGTGAGATGCTTCTACTGAACCTCCTTCTCGGTCAGATCCAATTTGAACTGAGCTGTTTTGCCAACTTTTTCTCATGGTAGCTGCTTAGGTCCAACAACTGCTTCCTGTGGGGGCCCTAAGGAGCCCGGGTGGGGAAGCAAGGAGTGGCTGGGAGGGGAGGGGTGAGTAGAGGCTGGTGAGGTGCCCCTCGATGTGAGTGACATCAACTTGGCCACGCCCACTCAGTCACATGACCACCTAGCCACGCCCACCCACCCGGTCATTACGCAGATCATATTAGTGGTCCGCGGAATTTAAAATTATGAATTTAGTGGTCCCTGAAATCCGAAAGGTTGGTGACCCCTGGTCCAGAGAGTCCCAGAAGGAACATGTTGCAACAGGTGACAAGGATGGGAACCTAACTCATTCAAACTTTTCCAAAAGAAGAGGGCATTAACTAATTTAAAGTTTAGGCTGCCCAAATGAGAATTAGAACCTAATGAACCCAGTCACAAATGAGGAGGTGATAAGCCGCCTGAGAAAAGCCAAGAGAAATCATCAAAGCCATTAAAAAGCGAAAGTTAGAATATTTTGGACATCTGATGTGACACCCAGAAAAATGCGCCATCCTTCACTTAATCCTCCAGGGAAAGATGGAAGGGAAACGAGGTCCAGGCAGAAGAACATCATGGCTTCAAAATCTAAGGGGCCAGTTTGGACAAAACTCGGCAGCACTTTTTCATGCGGCTGTCGACCAAAATAGGATCACCAACATGATTGCCAATGTCCGATGACAGATATGGCACAAGAAGAAGAAATGAGAATTAGATGCAAAGTATAAAAGTACCCAGAACCAGGGGTTAGAATAGAATAGAATAGAATAGAATAGAATAGAATAGAATAGAATAGAATAGAATAGAATAGAATAGAATAGAATAGAACAGAACAGAACAGAACAGAATGAGCTGGAAGAATAGAATAGAATAGAATAGAATAGAATAGAATAGAATAGAATAGAATAGAATAGAATAGAATAGAATAGAATAGAATAGAATAGAACAGAACAGAACAGAACAGAATGAGCTGGAAGGATAGAATAGAATAGAATAGAATAGAATAGAATAGAATAGAATAGAATAGAATAGAATAGAATAGAATAGAATAGAATAGAACAGAACAGAATGAGCTGGAAGAATAGAATAGAATAGAATAGAATAGAATAGAATAGAATAGAATAGAATAGAATAGAACAGAACAGAACAGAATGAGCTGGAAGGATAGAATAGAATAGAATAGAATAGAATAGAATAGAATAGAACAGAACAGAACAGAACAGAACAGAACAGAACAGAACAGAATGAGCTGGAAGAATAGAATAGAATAGAATAGAATAGAATAGAATAGAATAGAATAGAATAGAATAGAACAGAACAGAACAGAACAGAACAGAACAGAATGAGCTGGAAGAATAGAATAGAATAGAATAGAATAGAATAGAATAGAATAGAACAGAACAGAACAGAACAGAACAGAACAGAACAGAATGAGCTGGAAGAATAGAATAGAATAGAATAGAATAGAATAGAATAGAATAGAATAGAAGGGACCTTGGAGGTCTTCTAGTCCAGCCCCCTGCTCAAGCAGGAGAACCTATACAATCTCAGACAAACGGATGTCCAGTCTCTTCTTAAAACCCTCCAGTGATGGAGTGCCCACGATTTCTGGAGGCGAGCTGTTCCACTGGTTAATTGTCCTCACTGTTGGGAAGTTTCTCCTTCATTCCAGGTTGCTTCTGTCCTTGATTAGTTTCCATTCATTGCTTCTTGTTCTGCCTTTTAGTGCTTTGGAGAAAAATTTGACCCCCCCTCTTCTTTGTGGCAGACCCTCAAATACTGAAACATTCCTATTATGTCATCCCTAATTATTCTTCTTTTTTCTTTTCCTCCTCCTCCTTTTTATCCTCTAATCTTGATATCAGAGTCGTGATGTTTATATGATGACATTATCATTTGTCTCACTTGTGGCCATCTATGTTCTCACTCCTTTTAATTCACCCAGATACTGTCAACAAGATCGGAATTTCTAAAAAAAAAAAAAGATTTTTTCTATCTTCCTTGGTTTGGATCTCTTTCTTTTGCTATGAATCTTCAAGAATACCCAGCAAGCACATCTGTAAAACTTCAAGCTCAGGAAGAGTCGAAATCCATGTTTGAAACCAAATGTAGTTGGAGCAGAAGGAGGAAAGACAACTCAGCTGTTCGACCAGCGGTGGAATCCAAATTCTTTTACTACCGGTTCTGTAGGCGTGGCTTGGTGGGCGTGGCATGGCATGGCATGGCATGGCGTGGCTTGGTGGGCGTGGCAGAGGAAGGATACTGCAAAATCCCCATTCCCATCCCACTCCAGGGAAAGGATACTGCAAAATCTCCATTCCCTCCCCACTCCTGGGGGAAGGATACTGCAAAATCTCCATTCCCACCACACTCCAGGGGAAGGATATTGCAGAATCCCCATTCCCATCCCACTCCAGGGGAAGGATACTGCAAGATCTCCATTCCCACCACACTCCAGGGGAAGGATATTGCAGAATCCCCATTCCCATCCCACTCCAGGGGAAGGATATTGCAAAATCCCCATTCCCACCCCATTCCTGGGGGAAGGATACTGCAAAATTGCCATTCCCACCCCACTCCTGGGGAAAGGATATTGCAAAATCTCCATTCCCTCTCCACTCCAGACGAAGGATACTGCAAAATCTCCATTCCCTCCCCACTCCTGGGGGAAGGATATTGCAAAATCTCCATTCCCTCCCCACTCCTGGGGGAAGGATACTACAAAATCCCCATCCCCTCCCCACTCCTGGGGGAAGGATACCGCAAAATCCCCATTCCCTCCCCACTCTGGGGTCAGCCAGAGGTGGTATTTGCCGGTTCTCCGAATGACTCAAAATTTCCACTACCGGTTCTCCAGAACCTGTCAGAACCAGCTGGATTTCACCCCTACGTTTGACCGTCTTTGTTTCTCATCCCACATACACATACCCCAGACTATTTTTTTGACCAAAGGGAGTCGCCCATTCTTTTGAACCCCACTAGAGAATATTTGGAAAAACAAAAATGTTCCCTTCAAGATTTGGAACGTTATCCCAAACTGATAAATATAGCTTTCGGGGGGATTTTAGGGGTGAGAAAAAAAATTCCAAATGCTATTTGACAGATGGGCTTAATTAGCTATTCCAATGCCAAACCATAATATTTGCAGTTAATATTCATTCTAAAACACCCTGCTGCTTCTGATAATATTGGTATGTTAATCTTATTACAATAAGGGTTTTGCACTCCGAGCGTCTGCAAACAGAAAGAGTGATATATTTGAAAATACCAATAAGAGTGACGTTTCACACCGCCTGGCTGATTGTCACTTGTGTGAGTTTCCCTTTCGACTGGGAAATTACACCTGTCGTTAGCGAGGTAGCATTTACGAAGGCTGTTTCCCTCGATCCATTGAAAACCACCGATGACACAGAGGTCTCGAGTTAATTAAAGTTGCCCTTTTATAGCTCTGATTTCTTCAAAGATAGAGGAGGAATCCTGCGTCCAGTTTTGGTCACCACACTATAAAAAAAGAGGTTGAGACTCTAGAAAGAGTGCAGAGAAGAGCAACCAGGATGATGAGGGGACTGGAGGCTAAAACAACGAAGAACAGTTATAGGAACTGGGCATGGCTAGTTTAGTGAAGAGGAGGACCAGGGGAGACATCATAGCAGTCTTCCAATATTTGAGGGGCTGCTACAGAGAGGAAGGTACTCCCTGTACCTTTTCTTCAAGGCAGGACTCATCAAATAATGACTGGTCATTAAACGAGGACTCCCTGTACCTTTTCTTCAAGGCAGGACTCATCAAATAATGACTGGTCATTAAACCAAAACTCCCTGTACCCTTCCTTCAAATAATGACTGATCACTAAACGAGGACTCCCTGTACCCTTTCTTCAAGGCAGGACTCATCAAATAATGACTGGCCATTAAACGAGGACTCCCTGTACCTTTTCTTCAAGGCAGGACTCATCAAATAATGACTGGTCACTAAATGAGGACTCCCTGTACCCTTTCTTCAAGGCAGGAGTCATCCAAAGACATCATAAATGGACATGGATGGGTGGATTAGTGGGACAGTCTCTCCAAAGCTTTGGGTAGAGGGTGGGCCGAGTGCCAGTCCATTGGAAGTCTTGGGGAAAATGGATCACTTTCGTTCCAGGTGGCGCGGTGGCTCAGTGGTTAAGACACTGGGCTTGTCACCTGGAAAACCCAGCAGCTCAGGTTCGCGACCTGAGTGCCACGTGACAGGGTGAGCTCCCGTCCTCACTCCAGCTCCTGCCAACCTAGCTGTTCGAAAGCACACAAATGCGAGTAGATAAATAGGTACCACTTCGGTGGGAAGGAAACAGTGCTCTGTATCGTCATGCTGGCCACATGACCACGGAAATGTCTTTGGATGGCGCTGGCTCAACGGCCTTGAAACTGAGATGAGCAACATCCCCTAGAATCAGCAACGACTCGCGGAATAAAATCCGCAGGGATGGCTTTATCCCGGAATAGGGGAAAATCAGAGATGGGCTCTCCACCACAGTGTCCTAACGGAATAAGCCAGCTTCCAAAATGCTGACTGCTTCAAGAGACGAGTCTCACATCGCCGGGGCGGGAGGAGAAACAAAGCAGAGGAGCTATAAATCTACATCTTGAAACATGGCTTGAAAAAATTCACTAACAAGATTGACGAGGAAGCATTTTTAATTCCTCCTGGAGAGTTCAAGCTACAAACCAAGGATTGCAATTAGCCAGGCATTCATCTTTTAAAGCTCTTAATTTGAAGAGACGGTACAAGGGAGCTGGACAAAATTCAAAGCATCTTCCCTCCCTACCCCCACCCCCACCCCATATAGGTGTGTGCACGTTCACACAAACACACACACAAAAAAATGCCACACACTTTTTCCTTCCCCCCCCTCATTCTCTTAACTCAGCATTTCTCGAGCCCAGCAATTTTAAAATGTGCGGAGTTCCCCAGAGAGTATGCTCTATTCCCCAGGGGAATTCTGGGAGATTAAAAGTCCATGCATCTTAAAATTGCTGGCTGGGGAATTCTGGAAGCTGATGTCCAACACAAGTTGCTGGGAATCAAAACATCAGGAGGGGAGGAAAAAAAAGAATACAACATGAAATCCTTTCCTTTTGTTTATTTATTTGTTCAACTTGTATGCCGCCTTTCTCCGAAGACTCAAGGCAGCTTACAATGCATTTAAAAACCATATATAAAAACATTAAAAATTAAAACAATTAAAACCCATTCACACCATTCATGGTCGGATCGCGCCAGATCGCAACAGTGAGATCAACGGCCCCAGGCCTGCTGGAAAAGCCAGGTCTTCACCGCTTTTTGGAAGGCCAATAGGGTGGGGGTAGTCCGGACCTCAGGAGGTAACTGGTTCCAGAGAGCTGGGGCAGCCACAGAGAAGGCTCTCCCCCGCGGGCCTGCCAGCCGGCACTGTTTAGCTGACGGGACCCGGAGGTGACCAACTCTGTGGGATCTTACCGGTCGCTGGGAGCTATGCGGCAGAAGGCGGTCTCAAAGATAACCTGGCCCTGAGCCATGTAGGACTTTAAAGGTAATAACCAACGCCTTGAATTGTGACCGGAGACCAATAGGGAGCCAGTGCAGCTCACGGAGAATTGGTGTAATGTGGGTGTACCCAGGTGCACCCACGACAGCTTGCGCGGCTGCATTCTGGACCCACTGTAGTCTCCGAACACTTTTCAAGGTAGCCCCATGTAGAGCACATTGCAATAATCTAACCGTGAGGTGACAAGGGCATGAGTGACCATGAGGAGAGCCTCCTGATCCAAGTAGGGTCGCAATTGGTGCACTAGGCAAACCTGTGCAAATTATTCTTGCAGCATAATTTGTGGCAAGAAATTCCAGAGAGATGCATATGGCCTACAGGTTGTAACAACCAGCAATGGGTAACCTCTCAGAAAAGGGGTGAGTTATTTCGGGGGACTGTGGGGTCCTTGGTGCTCTGTGAATTTGGCTTTTTCCTTGCAGACATTTCATTACCCGACTGAGTAACATCATCAGCGGAGGTGGGTTTCACGTAATTTTACCACCAGTTTGCCGCGCACCGAAAATGTGAGTGCATGTGTGCCTTTTGCACATGCGCGCAGCCTTCCGTGCATGCGGGTGGCCTTCCACGCATGCGCTTTGCTCACACGCGTGGCTTGCATGCATGCACACACGGCTTAGAAAACATGGCTAAATAGGACGGCATAGTGCAGGTCGCCACTACTGGTTCGTCCAAACTGGTCTGAACGGGCTGAATGCGACCATTGATCATCAGGGCTAGAAGGGAGTGGAGTTTATGGAGAGGAGGAGGAATGTGGGGTCCTTGCAGTTCTCTGAATTTAGTTGTATTTTCTTGTAGACGTTTCATTATCCGACCAGGTAACATCATCACTGCTAGAAGGGAGTGGGGTTTGCAGAGAGGAGGAGGAGGAGTAGGAGGAGGAGGAGGAGGAGGAGGAGGAGGAGGAGGAGGAGGAGGAGGAGGAGGAGGAGGAGGAGGAGAAGGAGAATTGTGAGGTCCTCGGTGCTCTCTGAGTTTAGTGGTTTTCTGGTAGACATTTCCTTACCAAACTAGGTATCATCATCAGTGCTAGAAGGAAGTGGGGTTTGCAGAGAGGAGGAGGGGGGAGGAGGAGGGGGGAGGAGGAGGAGGAGGAGGGGGAGGAGGGGGAGGAGGAGGAGGTGGAGGAGGAGGAGGAGAATTGTGAGGTCCTCGGTGCTCTCTGAGTTTAGTGGTTTTCTGGTAGACATTTCCTTACCAAACTAGGTATCATCATCAGTGCTAGAAGGAAGTGGGGTTTGCAGAGAGGAGGAGGGGGGGGAGGAGGAGGGGGGGAGGAGGAGGAGGGGGAGGGGGAGGAGGAGGAGGAGGAGAAGGAGAAGGAGAAGGAGAAGGAGAAGGAGAAGGAGAAGGAGAAGGAGAAGGAGAAGGAGAAGGAGAAGGAGAATTGTGAGGTCCTCAGTGCTCTCTGAGTTTAGTGGTTTTCTGGTAGACATTTCCTTACCAAACTAGGTATCATCATCAGTGCTAGAAGGAAGTGGGGTTTGCAGAGAGGAGGAGGGATGGAGGA
This sequence comes from Pituophis catenifer annectens, assembly GCF_029215685.1. Taxonomy (NCBI): domain Eukaryota; kingdom Metazoa; phylum Chordata; class Lepidosauria; order Squamata; family Colubridae; genus Pituophis; species Pituophis catenifer. The sequence goes on from NW_027256890.1 coordinate 5,174,367, forward strand.
GGAGGGGGGAGGAGGAGGAGGGGGAGGGGGAGGAGGAGGAGGAGGAGAAGGAGAAGGAGAAGGAGAAGGAGAAGGAGAAGGAGAAGGAGAAGGAGAAGGAGAAGGAGAAGGAGAATTGTGAGGTCCTCAGTGCTCTCTGAGTTTAGTGGTTTTCTGGTAGACATTTCCTTACCAAACTAGGTATCATCATCAGTGCTAGAAGGAAGTGGGGTTTGCAGAGAGGAGGAGGGATGGAGGAGGAGGGGGGAGGAGGAGGTGGAGGAGGAGGAGGAGAATTGTGAGGTCCTCGGTGCTCTCTGAGTTTAGTGGTTTTCTGGTAGGCATTTCCTTACCAAACTAGGTATCATCATCAGTGCTAGAAGGAAGTGGGGTTTGCAGAGAGGAGGAGGAGGGGGGAGGAGGAGGAGAAGGAGGAGAAGGAGAGAAGGAGAAGGAGGAGAAGGAGGAGAAAAAGGAGGAGGAGGAGGAGGAGAAGGAGAAGGAGAAGGAGAAGGAGAAGGAGAAGGAGAAGGAGAAGGAGAAGGAGAATTGTGAGGTCCTCAGTGCTCTCTGAGTTTAGTGGTTTTCTGGTAGACATTTCCTTACCAAACTAGGTATCATCATCAGTGCTAGAAGGAAGTGGGGTTTGCAAAGAGGAGGAGGGATGGAGGAGGAGGGGGGGAGGAGGAGGAGGAGGAGGAGAAGGAGAAGGAGAAGGAGAAGGAGAAGAGAAGGAGAAGGAGAAGGAGAAGGAGAAGGAGAAGGAGAAGGAGAAGGAGAAGGAGAAGGAGAATTGTGAGGTCCTCGGTGCTCTCTGAGTTTAGTGGTTTTCTGGTAGACATTTCCTTACCAAACTAGGTATCATCATCAGTGCTAGAAGGAAGTGGGGTTTGCAGAGAGGAGGAGGAGGGGGGAGGAGGAGGAGAAGGAGGAGAAGGAGAGAAGGAGAAGGAGGAGAAGGAGAAGGAGGAGAAAAAGGAGGAGGAGGAGGAGGAGAAGGAGAAGGAGAAGGAGGAGAAGGAGAAGGAGAAGGAGAAGGAGAAGGAGAAGGAGAAGGAGAAGGAGAAGGAGAAGGAGAAGGAGAAGGAGAAGAAGGAGAAGGAGAAGAATTGTCAGGTCCTTGGTGCTCTCTGAGCTTGGTGGTTTTCTGGTAGACATTTCATTACCAAACTAGGTAACATCATCAGTGCTAGAAGGAAGTGAGGCTTATGGAATGGAGGAGGATTGTGGGGCCCTTGGTATTCTCGGAGCTTGTCTGTTTCCTTGTAGATGTTTCATTACCCAACTGAGTAAGGTCATCAATGGTAGAGGAGGTGGGGTTTGCTCTCTGGAGACAATTTGACCTGAAATCTCTGTGGCTAGTTATAAGTCACTCTTTTCCTGACTTCCAAACAGCTTCCCTCTGACATTTCACCACTCAAGTTGAACTGTTATGCACCTAAACCTCTAAATTCTGGTCAGAGAGTCCAATGTGCACATGAGGAAGCTTCTGGATGGCCTATCACTGTCCGCGACTAAGGATATTTAATACCAGGAGTGAAATGTTCCCGGTTCAGACCGGATGCCTGATCCGGTAGCGATGGTGGCGGGTGGTTCAGAGAACTGGTAGCAAAAATCCCTGCCCCCCACTCCCCCCCACCACCATTGCTCAGCTGAGCCACGCGATCATCAGAGGCTTTTTTTTTTACTTTTAAAACCATTTTTTCTACAACCTCTCCAGCTGAAGAGGTTGGGAAAAAATGCTTTTAAAGCCTCTGACGATCCCAGCTTACTTGCCTGATCGGCAGAGGCTTTTTCTTTTTTTAAAGCCTCTGATGATTCCAGCTGAGCCGCGTGATCATCAGAGGCTTTTTTTTAAAACTTTTAAAAGCATATTTTCGGCAGAAAAAATGCTTTTAAAATTTTTTAAAAAAAGCCTCTGATGATTGCAATGGGGGGTGGGGGGTGGGCAGGGATTTTTGCTACCAGTTCTCCGAACCACCCGCCTCCATCGCTACCAGATCGGGTGATCCGGTCCGAACCGGGAGCATTTCACCCCTGGAGCTGACTAAAGAAACTTGTTAGTCAGAAGCCACCCAGCAATAAAACCCAGTTAATAGAAGCCATCCTTCAATCTTGGTTTCACGTTATAACAGCTGCAGAACTAAAAGATTTGGTTCCCTCCATGGGAAGACGTTGTAAGGCCGTAATTCACGCTAAACGTTACCCAACTAAGGTTTAACTGACATGGGGATCATTTTTGTATATCTCGTTTTTTCTATGTGTTTCACTTTTCTTCTTTATACTATAATTGCTATTCTAATAGCAAATCCTTCATAAAAGTTATTGCATAACGTTCTCGATTAAATTACCTTCCCATTGATGTATAATTTTATGCTACTTCTCCAAAAGAAAGTGGTGTTATTAGCTAGTTTTAGAAAATACACTTTTCCCAAAAGGTTTCCACAATTTGGGCCATTAGCGTAGTCTTCACCAGGCCTTGATCTGGCATCTTTCTCCCAGGTGCTCCTCTGCAATATTTGGTTTCTAGACTCAAAAAACGCCCGTAAACCTGTAGGCAAGTTTGTCACTGCTAGCAAAAACCCACAAAAAAGGACCCCGGAGAAACCAAGCTGTTCAGACATTGTAAGGCCGTCATTCAGTTACCCAACGAAGTATTAACTGACATGGTGATCATTTTTGTATATCTCGTTTTTTCTACGTGTTTCACTTTTCTTCTTTATACTGTAACTGCTATTCTAATAGCAAATCCTTCATAAAAGTTATTGCATTACATTCTTGATTAAATTACCTTTCCATTGATATATAATTTTATGGTACTACTCCAAAAAATGTGCTATTATTAGCTAGTTTTAGAAAACACACTTTTCCCAAAAAGTTTCCACAATTTTAGCCACTACTGTATGTAAACAATCTCAGCTATGATCCGAAAATTGTTCAGAAGGAATCCTCCGAAATCAAAACCAAGGCCTACCTTTTTCCAGCTGTTTTTCTCTGGCAAAATATCACCGCCGGGGAATTCTTCCCAAAATAATCCACACTCTTTTGGACTTCCCAAATGTACGGGTTGCTGGCTCGGATGCTGAAAATTTTCACCCCTCTCTTCACCTTCACCCTGGGAGAAAGAAGAAACTAGATTAATAACGCGACAGGAAATGGCTTTTCTTTCCAATTGCTCCATCAAATCTTTCATTGTACAATAACAGAGTTGGAAGGGGCCTTGGAGGTCTTCTAGTCCAACTCCCTGCTCAGGCAGGAAAACCTACACCACAAATGGTTGTCCAATATCTACTTAAAAAACCTCCAGTGTTGGAGCGCCCACAACTTCTGGAGGCAAGTAATTCTACTGATTAGAATAGAGTAGAGTAGAGTAGAGTAGAGTAGAATAGAATAGAATAGAATAGAATAGAATAGAATAGAATAGAATAGAATAGAATAGAATAGAATAGAATAGAATAGAATAGAATAGAATAGAAAAGAATAGAATTGGAAGGGACCTTGGAGATCTTCTAGTCCAACCTCCCGCTTAGGCAGGAAACCCTACACCAGAGGTCTTCAAAGTTGGCAGCTTTAAGACTTGTGGACTTCAACTCCCAGAATTCTCCAGCCAGCATAGCATAGCTGGCTGCAGAATTCTGGGAGTTGAAGTCCACAATCTGCCAAGTTTGAAGACCTCTGCCCTACACCACTTCAGACAAATGGTTATCCAATCTCTTCTTAAAAGCCTCCGGTGTTGAACCATTCACAACTTCTGGAGGTAAGTTGTTCCACTGATTAAAATAGAGTAGGGTAGGGTAGGGTAGGGTAGGGTAGGGTAGGGTAGGGTAGAGTAGAGTAGAGTAGAGTAGAGTAGAGTAGAGTAGAGTAGAGTAGAATAGAATAGAATAGAATAGAATAGAATAGAATAGAATAGAATAGAATAGAATAGAAATTAGGATGGAATGGAATGGAATGGAATGGAGTAGAGTAGAGTAGAGTAGAGTAGAGTAGAGTAGAGTAGAGTAGAGTAGAGTAGAGTAGAGTAGAATAGAATAGAATAGAATAGAATAGAATAGAATAGAATAGAATAACAGAGTTGTAAGGGACCTTGGAGGTCTTCTAGTCCAACCCCCTGCCCAGGCAGGAAACCCTATACCGCTTCAGACAAATGGTTACCCAACATATTCTTAAAAACTTCCAGTATTGGAGCATTCACAATTTCTGCAGGCAAGTTGTTCCACTGATTAATTGTTCTCACTGTCAGGAAATTTCTTAGTTCTAGGTTGCTTCTCTCCTTGATTACTTTCCACCCATTGCTTCTTCTTCTACCCTCTGGTGCTTTGGACAATAGTTTGATTGTGTTCCTCATTACTGTCCCTTCAAAAACGCGGTGTCTCTCAAGACAGACAACAGGCGATATGGAAAAAAAAGAACGAGAATATAATAAAAGCCAGATTACCTGTGCAGGGCCTTATACACCTTTCACTGGGGCTTAAACACTCCCTTGAATTGAACGGTTTATTTCTCTGCCTGGCACAGAAAAGCGGAAGGTGGGAGATAACACCCAAGAGGCTATCAAAGATATGTTTCTGCATTCCTCACCACCGTTGATGCTCGTTATCTATCTGTCTGACAAAAGAGGTAGGGTCTCCATACGTATTTTCCCCAGAGGAGGATGAGAACTGTGGTAAATTCTCATAAGGTTTGAGTTGATGCGCACTTCCTTACTAAAGGAATACAACGTTAAATCCTTTCCTCGTTTCTTGCATTTGTGGCAAGGGATTCCGGAATGGTGGTGTGGCCTACAGGTTATAACAACTAGCCACAGGTATCGCTCAGAACAGGGGTGAGGATCTTTGGGGACTGTGTGGGTTCCTTGGTGCTCTCTGAACTTGGTGGTTTTCTTGTAGACATTTGATTACCGAACATCAACAACTATTCCTTCCTTCCTTCCTTCCTTCCTTCCTTCCTTCCTTCCTTCCTCCCCTCCCTCCCTCCCTCCCTCTCTCCCAGGGGTGGGATTTAAAAATTTTAGCAACTGGTTCTCTGCCCAGTTGCTGGGTGGGTGTAGCCATGGTAGGCATGGCCTACTTGGCCTACTGCACCATGGCAAGGAGGGTGTTTTTGCCCTCCCCAGGCTCCAGAGACTTTCCTCGAGCCTCTGGGAGGGCAAAAACGGCCTCTCCCAGGCTCTGGAAGTGCCCCAGAGGCCAGAAATGGGCCCATTTCCAGACTTCTGGGAGGCCCATTTTTCACCCTCCCAGAACCTCCATGTGGGTGCTGCACTTACCTGGTATCCAAAATGAGCCATATGGAGATTCCTGGGAGGGGAGGGGAGGGGTGGGCGGGGCCAGCCAGTCCTTGCAACTACCGGTTCGACGAACCCAGATGTAAAATTAGCATCCGGTTTTCCTGAACTGGTCCGAAGCGGCTGAATCCCATCCCTGCACCCTCCCCAATTTGGTCAAATTTACATGCCACCCTTCTCCCGAAGGACTCGGGGCGGCTCACAAAGGATTAAAACCATAGAACAGTAAAAATAAATTAATTTAGATAAATTAAAAATACAACAATTAAGGAGCCTGGATAGCTCTGCAGACAAAGGCACTGTAATTTAACACCAGCTGTCTGCAATTAAAGTAAGATCGAATCTCGCCAGGCTCAAGGTTCTCAGCCTTCCATCCTTTCTAAGGTAGGTAAATTGAGGACCCAGTTTGTGGGGGCAATAAACTGACTTTGTATAAATATACAAAAGTATGAAGGCTATTGCTTAACTCACTGTAAGCCGCCCTGAGTCTCCGGAGAAGGGCGGCATATAAATCAAATAAAAAAAAAAAAATTAAAACCCATATTAAAACCAAACTAAATACACCCTGCAGGTCAGGCGATTTGTTTAAAAAGCCACGTCTTTAGGTCCTTGTGGAAGGAGCGGAGGTTGGGAGCCGTGCAGAGCCCGGTGGGTAAACCATTCCAGAGGGTCGGCGCGCTCACAGAGAATGCCCTCATCCTGGGCGCCATCAGTCGACATTGCCTGGCTGTCGGCACCCAGAGGAGGGCTGCCCTATGCGAGCGCGCTGGTCGGTGAGAGGCTGGAAGTAGGTGCTCCTGCAAGTACCCTGGGCCCATGCCATGAAGGGCTTTATAGGTAAGCACCAGCACCTTGAAGCAGATCCGGAGGACCACTGGTAACCAGTGCAACTCGCGCAGGAGAGGTGTAACATGAGAGTAACGGGAAGCTCCTGTAACAACCCGCATGGCTACATTTTGGACCAGCTGGAGCCTCCGGGTGCACCCCAAGGGCAGCCCTATGTAGAGGGCATTGCAGTAATCCAGGCGAGAGATGACAAGAGCGTGGGTGACTTTACGAAGTTCCTTCCTCCCTTCCCTTTTTCTCCCTCCCTTCCTCCCCTCCTCCTTTCTTTCCTTTTTCTCCTTCCTTCCTTCCTTCTTTCCTTCCTTGGTAACATCATCTACCCAACTAAGTAACATCATCAACACTAGGAGGCTGTGGGGTTAGCTCTTTGTTTATAGACAAGTGGCTTGCCCCGTTGGGTGTTGATGGGAGGTGATTCCTTGCTTAGGCTCAGAGAGTACCAAGGACCCCACGTGTTCAAATCAAAACGGCTAACCCGCTGACCCCTTTTTTTCCCCAGTGCCATTGTCATTCCAAACGGTCAGTAAACGAATGGTTATAAGTCAAGGAGTAACCTGCATGAGTATCATATTTTTGAACTTCTTTTCTGCAGTAAACACCATGGAAAACCGTTGAATTCTCCCGAAAACAAACTCAGAGGCAAAACTTCTCTCCTAGAATAGGACTCTTCCTAAAACTTAAAGTTGTGTCTGCTATTAAAACTGAAGTTGAACCGCCAAAAATTGTGGTTTTGTATTAACGATTCTTCTTCCACTAAATACCACGTTGACTGGGGTGCTCAGAAGGCTTCAGACTGTGCCATTAAAAAAATGCAAGCTTTTAGTAAGCTATTTATTCCCAATGTTTGTTTTTTAACCGTTGCCTGTGGCTTTGTCCCAGTATTTTGTGGTTTACAACCGGTTCACACATAATCTCTCGGCCCATCATTACTGCAGGCTGGTAATGGCTGTGAAATTGTCACTTAAGTGTTGTGAAAAGTGGAACAGCTGGGTGGCAAAGTGCAGAAACATCACTAAAGGGCCAGTTGTGTTCTCAGCTGACTTCACCTGTCTCCTTTTCTAATCATCAGAGGCTCCTCTTTTTTTGTGTGTGGAAAGAATGAAAGAATGAAAAAACAATTTGACTTGACTTTCTTTGAAAAACTATTATTTCGGCAGGGAGCAGGCGAGAAGATCAAAGCAGCTGGAGGATACGGCAAAATAGGTTGAAGAACGTGCTAGAAAGTTTTCTCCACTTCATTTCCGGCCTCCGATTCTCTCCCCTTCGAACAGATTCAGAAAGCCAACTGAACGCGATGCGATTATTCGAATCCGTTTGAATAACACCAATCCTGCTCCGTCAAACGGCTTGGGACCTAATTCGGTGAAAGCCCATCAAGCAAAAAAAAACAAGAACAAAAACCAAGCACACTGGCCCGAGGTCAATCCAGACCGATTCAAACTGATTTAATGAACCATATCAATCCATCAATTCGTTTTGGCCAAATCGGTTGGACACTCCAGATGGGCTCAGTGAATCTAAATTAATTCAGAGTGCCGATGTCACCAGAGCTCTTTGCTTGTTCCTTGTCTGCAAATTCCAGCTTTGGAGAAGTTGGAGAGGCTTAAGGAACCTCTTGTATCATGTTTTGTTATCACCACAATACAAAAAAGATGTTGAGACTTTGGAAAAAGAGCAGAGAAGAGCAACAAAGAGGATTAGGGGACTGGAGCAGGGGTGAAATCCAGCCGGATCTATCTGGCTCGCACAAACTGGTAGCGCCAGTGACAGGAGGCGCCGCCCACCCACTGGAACTCATTATGTCCCATTTTTGATGTTCTGTGTACGAACCAGTAGCGAAAGTAAATGGATTTCACCACGGACTGGAGGCTAAAACATACGAAGAACGGTTATAGAAATTGGGTATGTCTAGTTTAATGAAAAGAAGGACCAGGGGTGACATGATGGCAGTGGTCCAATATCTTAGGGGCTACCCCAAAGAAGAGGGAGATCAACCAGGGGTGAAATACAGCAGAGTCTGACACGTTCTGGAGAACCGGTAGCGGAAATTTTGAGCAATTCAGAGAATTCTGGCTGGCCCCAGAGTGGGGTGAGAATGGAGATTTTGCAATATCCTTCCCTCAGGAGTGGAGTGGGAATGGAGCTCTTGCAGTATCCTTCCCCTGCTACGCCCACCAAGTCACACCCACCAAGCCACACCATGCCCACCAAGCCATGCCCACAGAACCGGTAGTAAAAAAGAATTGGATTTCACCACTGGGGTCCACCTATTCTCCAAGGCAGGACAAGAAGCAATGGATGGAAACTAATCAAGGAGGGAACCAATCCAGAACTAAGGAGAAATTTCCTAAACAGGGAGAAAATTAAACCAGTGGAACGACTTGCCTCCAGAAGTTGTGGATGCTCCATCACTGGAGGCGTTCAAGGGGAGATTGGGCAACCATTTGTCTAGAATGGCATGAGGTCTCCTGCTTGAGCAAGGGGTTGGGCTAGAAGGGGAAAAAAGTTGCGATAGGTCACGTGACAATGTGATGACGCAAGTTTGATACCCTGTTTTAAGTGATAAGACTCTCCACAACTTTCTTGAATGTACTTGAATGAACTTACATAATATTCTTCTATATATACTTTCCTTAAATGATGCCCTATTTAAATTCTCTAACAGTATCTGGCTTACTTCAGACACAGGTGATTGGTAGGAGCAAGGAGCCCATGTTATACATGGCAATCTATATGTTCATATTATTTTTTGCTTTAAACATCTAATAAAAGAGAAGAAATAGTGCATCATATACTCAGCTCATGAAAAAAGATTGCACAATCTGATTCTAAATATATACAATTGCCAAAATGATTCACTGGAATATCTGCAAAAATTATCATGTGCAGGTAATGAAAAATTGTTGGGAACCTAGAGTTCAAAAAATAATTAAAAACAACCAGATTTTCCAACCCTATTATTTGTATGTTGTAAGACAATGATTCTGGTAGACCAGGGGTCTGCAACCTAGAATACTCAAAGAGCCATTTGGACCCTTTTCCCACAGAAAAGAAAACACCGGGAGCCACAAAATCTGGGTGGGCGTGGCCAACTCAATGTCACTCACTTCCACCAGTCACATGAGCCCACCCCCACCCCCCCAGCCATGCCTACCCAGCCGGTCATTTAGGGCAGAGAACCAGTTGTTAAAAAACACCAGGAACCACAACATCTCTCTCTCCCCCCTCCCTCCCTCCCTCCCTCTCTCTCTGTATCTCTCTATGTCTCTCTCTCTCCCCCTCTCTCTGTATCTCTCTGTCTCTGCCCTGGCCGCTTCTCCATCCCCCGCTGTCACCTTTACCTTCTCAGGCCAGGCGAGGAGTGACTGGGAGGGGAGGGCGAGGGGCGGGGCCAGCCAGTGATGAGATCACCTGAAAGGAAGCCACAGCAGAGGGCCCAAAGAGCCGCATGAGGCTCCGGAGCTGCAGGTTGCTGACTCCTGTGGTAGACCATCAGACTCTATGTAAAAGCCAGTTTTCTAACCTCCGCATCACATTTAGTTGGCTTTTTGTGTTGTCCCCCCATACCATGGTTCTGCAAGGGATTCGAACCGCTGAACTACTGAACCTTTGATCGATCAAGTTTTAGGATCAAGGTAAAAGAGGTAACATTTGCCTTTTAAGGAGTAACTCAGCGATTGTCAAAAATTCAACCCTGGCGTGTTGCAAAGATGAGGCTTTTTACCGCAAAAGGATGTCTATCCTAGAATAGGAGGTGGAAATGAACAAATGAAGCTCAGTCCCGGGATGGACTTATCTTGATTTTGATTCCCCAACTCTTCTTCAGATAGTCTTATCAGCTTTTATTCATTGAAAGTCGAAAATGGAAAATAACTCCGAGTCCCTGATTCTCCTGGCGGATTTGGTATTATTTTGCAAGAGAGTGGCCCAGCAAAACATAAGCCATTTAAAACTGTATAATGTACCCTCAAATTCTTATTACGGTCTATGGTTTCTCCAGTCCTGGGAGACAGAAACCTGTTATCAATATGCATCACCATGAAAGCAGATTAAAATTAAATCAATCTGTTTATTTTATAGGTTTGCAAGGCAGTTCTTTCTCTCTCCAAACCCTAGCATGTCCTTCCTCTAATTAACATTTCAGGAGGAGGTGGGAATCGTAACGTGATCGCGTATCCTTACTCAGTGAGGGATATTTAAAATAAAAAAAATTAATAATAATCCCAGGAGGCTTTCTAATTAAATTTAATTAGCGAAAGGCCACCAGCCCAGTGCAAACTTACAGAGATGAACTTTGCATGCTGGCGTGGAACAAAACGGAGATCTTCAGCAATATCTTTCTAGGAAGTCAAGCAAAAATCATTACCCTGCTGGATGGAAAAGTGGAACCTGAGCACCATATATCCTGAAAGGGAATCAAACACTGGGAAAGCAGTGTCCGATTTGAACCATTGAGTCGACAGACTTTTGATGTTCCATCCGTCTGGAAGTTTAATGGAATTGCCACCAAATGCGGGAGAAGGAGCAGCCAGAGCTGGGAGGTGGAGTCAAACAAGTCATCAGCCTAGAGTTGTTACATTGCCACAAATTGTCCGAATCCAGCTCTTCCTGAATTCCATTGACCTGGTGCAAATTTAGTGTTGAACTTTAATTGACTCGATTCTTGTGTATAGGCATGAGCAATAAATATTCCGATCTGCAACTTAACGTATGGTCCTCATTTTTTGCACCTGACGCCGAATTTTCAAATCGAATATACAATGATATACCGTATTTTTCCGTCGATAAGATGCCCCCATGTATAGGATGCCCCCATGTTTCATGTAGAGTAAGTAAGCACACTGCAAGAAGTCCCTCTTATCAGAGAGTGAGTAATATAAGGACAGGAAATGCATCACAGGAATAATAGAGATGAAACCTAGAGTGGCAATGTGATACAGGAAACAACTACAATAGAGAGGAATGATAGAGCTGCATATACGGTAGAGGCTCGTCCAGCAGAGCTGAAGGAAGGGTACAGGCCCCGCCTTCTCCTCTCGGCTACCTGTATATAAGACACCCCTCCATTTTCAAGTATATATTTTAAAGAAAAAATAGCATCTTATACACGGAAAAATACGGTATCTTTTGAGTCCATCTTGACTCTTGGCAACTGCCTAGACAAGTCTCTACAGTTTCCTTGACCACATTTTTTTGTGGGAAGTTGCCTGTCCTTGTCCTCTTCTTCTTAAGACCGAGAGAAAAGGACGAGTTCAGTCACCCAGTTGTCTTTGGGTCTAAGGTAGGACTAGAACTCATGGTCTTCTGGTTTCTAGCCTGGTGCTTTCAACCATTCCACCACATCTTTTTAACGGTTCTCCAGCACTCAAGAACTCAAGTCAGTTTCAAAGCTCCTGGAGACATCAGGTTAGATTGGAAAGACAGTGGCCAACTTAGCAATAGCAATAGCACTTAGACTTATATACCACTTCATAGTGCTTTCCAGCCCTCTCTAAGCTGTTTACAGTCAGTCTGTTGGCCCCAACAATCTGGGTCCTCATTTTACTGACCTTTGGAAGGATGAAAGTCTGAGTCAACCCTGAGCTGGTCAGGATCGAACTCCTGGCAGTGGGCAGAGTTAGCTTGCAATTCTGCAATTCTGCATAACACTACACACCATGGAAGGAAGGAAGGAAGGAAGGAAGGAAGGAAGGAAGGAAGGAAGGGAGGGAGGGAGGGAGGGAGGGAAGGAAGGGGAGAATAGCAGTAGCAGTAGCACTTAGACTTATATACTGCTTCATAGTGCTTTGCAATCCTCTCTAAGTCAGCCTCTTGCCCCCAACAATCTGGGTCCTCATTCTACCCACCTCGGAAGGATGGAAGGCTGAGTCAACCTTGAGCCTGGTGAGATTCGATCTGCCAAACTGCTGGCAGCCGATGATCAGCAGAAGTAGCCTGCAGTACTGCACTCTAACCACTGCGCCATCGCGGCTCACTTGAAGAAACCATGATGCCTCCCCTCTAAGAAAAATGCCAATCATGTTTTTGCCCAAGGTCGTAAGAGCTTAAGGTCCTCATGACATTAAGAGGTAGATCATCAGTGATCTTAGGCTTCAGTTTGCTAACCTGGTTGAAACTCAAATCATTCTGATGTCCCATCCTCTAGGCCAAATTTTGCCATTGGTAACCACAATTGGCTTGAAGTAAGAGAATTCTCTTACTTACTTTTTTTTTTTCCTAATTAGATTTATATGCCGCCCTTCTCCGGAGACTCAGGGCGGCTTACAGTGCGTTAAGCAATAGCCTTCATACTTTTGTATATTTTATACAAAGTCAGCTTATTGCCCCCACAAACTGGGTCCTCAATTTACCTACCTTAGAAAGAATGGAAGGCTGAGTCAACCTTGAGCCTGGGGAGATTCGAACTTGCAGTAACTGCAGACAGCTGAATGTTAATAACAGGCTTTTAGTCTGTTGAGTTATCCAGGCTCCTTACTTACTTACTTACTCTCACGCTGGCTCTCCGTTCATACCCACCAGATCTAATTTCCCCTTTCTGCTTCCCGTCCCACAATCAAATGTAGAGATCAACAAGATTCCCGGGCACCTGGCTTACCCATACAGGGCTTCAGAAAGAATCAGATCCTTTGCATTGAAGTGGATCCAGTGATGTGAAAGATGCTCTAACAAAAGACGACAGGTGAGAATCTAGACAAGACTTGTGCATGTAGATAAAATAAGGGCCTGGAGACTAAGACATATGAACAAGAGTTGCAGGAATCGGATATGGCTAGTCTAGTGAAAAGAAGAGCTGGGAGTGACATGATAGCAGCATTTCAATATTTGAAGAGCTGCCACAAAGAATAGAATAGAATAGAATAGAATAGAATAGAATAGAATAGAATAGAATAGAATAGAATAGAATAGAATAGAATAGAATAGAATCTGGATGGGACCTTGGAGGTCTTCTAGTCCAGCCCTCTACTCAAGCAGGAGAACCTGTACAATCTCAGACAAGTGACTGTCCAGTCTCTTCTTAAAAACCTCCAGTGATGGGAGCGCCCAAGATTTCTGGTGGCAAGCTGTTCCACTGATTAATTGTCCTCACTGTGGGGAAATTTCTCCTTCATTCCAGGTTGCTTCTCTCTTTGATCAGTTTCCAACCATTATTTCTTGTCCTGCCCTCTGGTGCTTTGGAGAATAATTTGCCCCACCCCCCTTCTTCTTTGTGGCAGCCCCAAACCACAAAGAAGAGAGGGTCAAGTTATTTTCCAAAATGCCAGAAGGCAGAACAAGAAACCAGGGGTGAAATTCAGCAGGTTCTGGAGAACCGGTAGTGGAAATTTTGAGTAGTTCAGAGAACCTGCAAATTACCACCTCTGGTGTGGGGTGGGAATGGAGATTTTGCAGTATCCTTCCCCTGCCATACCTACCAAGCCACGCCCACCAAGCCACACTACGCCCACCAAGCCACGCCTACAGAACCGGTAGTAAAAAAAAATTAGATTTCAAGAAACCACTGCAAGAAACCAGATAGATGGAAACTAATCAAGGAGAAGAAGCAACCTGGAATTAAGGAGAAACTTCCTAACAGTGAGGACAATTAACCAGTGGAACAGCTGGCCTCCAGAAGTTGTGGGTGCTTCATCGCTGGAAGTTTTTAAGAAGAGACTGGACAGTCACTCGTCTGAGATTGTATAGATTCTCCTGCTTGAGCAGAGGGTTGGACTAGAAGACCTCCGAGGTTCCTTCCAACACTGTTCTGTAACTAAAGCATGTGTCTGTTTTCCTGCCTCCAACCCAGCTTTAGGGGCCAGGTGTCGGCTGCTTGCCATTTTAGCCTGGCTTATTATTAATTTAGCTCCTATCTCTCGATGACTAGACAGAACAATCAGAGATCTCCAGCAGAGAAAAGATTCCTACTGTGACAAGACTGGCATCTGCATTTTTTATTTGCTGAGCTCCAACACAGATGAGAGGCAAACTGCAACAAGCTTCCCACCACCGCCATGAAAGAGCAGCACACGGAGGCATTTAGAGCAGGAAATAAATAGGAGATAAATCCTTCCAGGAGATGGTTTGCTAGTGTTGGAAGAAATGTCCCTCTGGATTCAGTTCCAAGTGGAGAGAAAGGCACTGGAAACATGGAGACTGCTTAGAAAGATGGTTTAATTAGGTTCTACATTTAGGGAAGAAAAACCAAATGCACAGGTACAGTGTAGGTGGTACCTGGCTCAATAGCAGTAACTGTGAGAGGGATCTTGGAGTCCTTTTCACTGCGTTTTTGTATTTACCAGACGAGCTCATATTTTTGGACATTTAGACTTTCCGTAGCTTGCCAAGTTTCTTATCAGTAAGCTAACTGCGCATGTCCGCATTCCTTCACTTTCTTTCTTCTATCTTTCTTTGTTCTCCTGCCAAGAGGTCTGGCCGCAGAGAGGTGGCCGGCAGGAACGTTGCCAAAATGTAATTATTTAGATGGTGAGATGTTTTATTTTCTTTATAACAAATAAATGAGTTTTTCTTAGTAAAATATATCTTCGGGTTTATTTTCTTGCAAAAGTATGCTTCAAGGGAAAAGTCTCAATCCACGTCTCTAAATCAAGGTGCAATTACCCAAAAGCAGAATGGGATTAATTAGCACCCTGACAGTCCTAGTTTGATGAAAAGAAGGACTAGAGGAGACGTGATAGCAGCCTTCCAATATCTCAGGGGCCGCCCCAAAGAAGAGGGAGTCAAGCTATTCTCCAAAGCACTTGAGGGCAGGACAAGAAGCAATGGGTGGAAAGTAATCAAGGAGAGAAGCAACCTAGAACTAAGGAGAGAGAGAGAGGGAGGGAGGGAGGGAGGGAGGGAGAGAGAGAGAGAGAGAGAGAGAGAGAGAGAGAGAGAGAGAGAGAGAGAGAGAGAGAGAGAGAGAGATTGGTTGTCAGACTCCCATGGGGGTTATTCAGGGCTAACTTTGTAGGTTGTCTTTTGAATCCCAGGCTTGGTTGAGCCTTGCTGGGTGATGCAATCTCCCCAGGTGCCATGTGGGAAGTTCTGTTGCCAGATGGGTAGCAGGCTAATCCTACCTTTGTTGGATCTTGGGTGAGGGCATTTGCTTATGAATAGACCTAGCTATCTCTTTCTCTCTTAAATGCTGGCATCTGCTGTGGGCTATTGAGGAGGGTGGGGGCTATGAAGAGTGAGTCTGCTTCCTGCCTTAAAAAACATGTTTCTCCATTTCTCATCCAGGGAGGTATAATATTCTGCCTTTTTAAATATTTCCTAGAATATTTCATTTTCCTAGGAGAGGGGTGGGTGCTAACCTCCTACACTAGTATTGGATCGAGGGGAGGAAGGAAGAGGCTTTAAAAGGAGGGTCATAAAAAACCTAGGAGAGAGAGAGAGAGACTCATATTCTCCTTTGGCAGGAATAAATTCTAATATGGTTTCTATCGGATGCATCATTCTGGACAGCCACTATCAAAGTATTCTTTAGGATTGGAGGAATGTAATTGAAGAACTTATGGTCTGGTTTTTCTCTCCTTTCTCCTGATCACTGGCTTAGCTATTTTTTTTTCTTTCTGACAATGGGAGATTTCCCCGGGTCTGCGATGGAGATAGAATTCACCTAAGAGTAAAATAAATGTCATCTTTTCTGAAAAGCAAGGGGGAAGGAAGACAGACGTCTACCATTAAATGCAGACGGGCTTCTTAAAATTCCTCCCTGCCTTTGATTTGAAAGTTGAGCACATCCTTGAGTAAGATTGAAATCGTCCATCCAAGACTGTCAAACCTTCTAGCTACATTTCGGCTCAAGCTCGTGCTTGAATAGCAACCCTAACTTCTATACACAGCTCTTGCTTTGAAGAATTCTGGACATTAATTAAGGCCATTAAACATCCAGAAAGCTTTAGAAGAATTCTGGACGTTAATCAAGGTCATTAAACATCCAGAAAACCTAGGAGGGAAAATTCTAGATATTGATCAAGGAAGGCCATTAAGAATCCAGAAAGCTTTGGAAGAATTCTGGATATTGATTGAGGACATTAAAAATCCAGAAAACCTCGGGAAAACATTATGGATGTTGATTAAACATCCAGAAGAACACACTGGAGAAAATAGAAAATGGTCTTCAGAAAATGTTCTTCTTTAATGCAATAGAAACTGGATGTGACCACCAGGGAGGCTGGCTCACACAGATAAGAAGAGCTGGGAGCTTCAGAATTACTGGAAATTTCTGCAAGTTGTGCTTTCCCAAGTGAGAAGCATTTTGGCAGCTATGGAGGCAGATTAGTAAATAATTTGCTCCCAACAGAAATTCCCAGAGCAAAAAAAAAAAAAAAAAAAATTAACAGTAATCAGCTGCTTTCCTCTCCTTTCTCCCCTCTCTCTCCACATTTCCAAGGAAGACACTTTGATCAGTGTGTATATTCAGTCCAATTTCTCACCTACCCACCCAAGTACGCTCTCATCCCAGCAGGTTATTAAAAATGAAACAAAACAAAACAAAACCCAGCAGAGTCGGGCACCTGGAGAGCATAACCCAAAACTTTTGTAGAAGGTTAGCACCCACCCTTCTCCTAGAATCATGATCCACCTGAGCCGTATCAGTGGGCACGCGAGCTCAGCTCCGGCATGCATACACGCGCCGGCCAGCTGATTTTCGGGCCTTTTGGGCCTACCGGAAGTCAGGACAAAGGCTGTTTCCGGCCTCCGGAGGGCCTCTGGGGGACTGGGGAAGGCTATTTTTGCCCTCCCCAGCCTCTTAGAAAGGCTCTGGTGTCAGCACTTCATCCTGCATTTACTCTAGTGCTGACATAAGAAGGAGAAGAGGAGGCGTCTGGAAAGAGACGTTTGACTTTTCACCTACTTATTTTCCCTGGAGATAATATCCCCTAGGAGATGGGATGGGAGGGGAGAAATTCCTTTGAGCTGGAGTAGATTAGGGGTAGAATGACTTGGAAGATGGCCAATGAGTGCAGGGGAGTGGGGAACGGAAAGGGAGGGTTTTGGGGCTGGACGTCAGTGTTGGCTTTGCTTGGAGTCGGGTTAGAATGTCGTGCTTAATAAATAGGAGTTTTTCTTCAAAGATTTTGTTTGAAATGCAATTTTTTTTGAGACGACCTCGAAACTTGACATCTGGAGCCTGGGGAGAGCGAAAAACGGGCCTATCTTGCCATCGCATGCCAAAAGTGGGGGGAGCATGGGGGGCTTACACATGCATGCGTGGGGGGCGGGGTGCATAGAATTATGGGTGTGGGCGAGCGACCCCCACACACACTCCTCCCACTTTTGGTACATGATGGCAAAAAGGTTAGCCATCACTGTTCCAGAAGAATGAAGCCCCAGAAAGACTGGTGGCCAACCTATCTACAAGACAAAAGGCTGGGCCATCTTATCTACAAAACAAAACACCTTCACCCTCAGGACACAATAGGATTAGCCCTCTACCCATCTCACCACATGGCACTGGGAAGATTGCATCACCCAGCAAGGTTCAACAAAGCCTGGGACTCAAGACAGCCTACAAATTTACCCCTGCATAGCCCCATGGGAGCCTGACAACCTCTCTCTCCCTCCCTCCCTCCCTCCCTCTCCCCCTCCCTCTCTCTCTCTCTCTCCAAACAGCCTCCATGTTTCCAGTGCCTTTCTTCCCACTTGGAACTGAACCCAGATGGACATTTTCTTCCCATACTTTATTTCCCTTGGGGCTGCGATCCAAGATCTTCAGCTATTTTAGTAGCGTTTTAATCAAGAACATTTTCCTTGTCTTCTTCTAAACATAGTTAGAAAGCATTTTCATGCATTAAAGACAACAATTTCCTGAGATAATCTAAAACATGGGTGTCAAACTCAAGGCCCGTGGGGTGCTTAGATCTGGCTCATGGGGCCGCCCTGGAAACAGCGAAGGACTGGCCCATAGTGCCTCTGCCAGTGAAAATGGAGCTCGGGAGGGCCATGCATGTTCCTCCCAGTCTCTGTTTTCAGCCATGACTACCTCCTGCAGCTGCGTGCAGCTCCCCAAGATCCGTTTTCGCTGGCAGAGGGTTGCAGGAGGCCTTGCGGCCTAAAATGGAACTTGGAAACCTGTTTCCGCTGGCAGAGCGCTCGGGCAACCACAGGCGCCCCCTGAACATGACTGACATCAAGCTGGACACGCCCACCCAGGGGTGAAATGCTCCCAGTTCGGACCAGATCAGGCGATCCGGTAGCGATTGTGACAGGTGGTTCGGAGAACTGGTAGTGATGGCGGTGTGAGGCTCTGCCCATCCACCCGGATGTCGTTACTTCCTGGTTTTAACCAGGAAGTAATGTATTTTTTACCCTCTGCGCATGCGCAAAAGGGTCTATGCGTGCATGTGACACGCACACATGCACTTCCGAACCGGTAAGAAGATTTCATCCCTGCATCCACCCCAGCCCGCCCGAGGTCAAACACAACCCTGATGTGGCCCTCAATGAAATCAAGTTTGACAGCCCTGATCTAAAAGATCTTCCAAAGAGATCTCAAGGCAGCCATTCCCAACTTGGATAACCTTCTCTAGATGGTTGTAGAACATCCAAAACACCCCAACCAGCATCACCTATTCTGGGAGTTGATGTCCATACTGTTCTGACCTAGGCTCCCTTAACAAGCAGGAAGCAGGAATTACTGGCAAAACCTCTTTTATTTACACGACTGTGAATTACGTTCATTCACAGTCAGCAAGGTTTGTCCAAGCAGTTTTTCAAAGGAATATTTATCAACACAGACCTTATCTCGTTTGGCAAGCTGCCACGTAACTTGTTTCCAACCGCAGTACAAGGCAAAACGTGGCACAGAGTCAGGGAATGAACGAATTGTTTCCTGCAAAAGCCCACTCCCTGTTCGCTCCTCTTTTATTTCCTATGGGAGGGGCCACTCACTTCCAAGGTGTGGCTTTATTTCTGAGTTGACCCTGCTTTCTGAGTTGTTCTTGTCTTCTGGCAGCTCTGCGCATGTGCATACTGGGAACAGGCTCCAGCTGTTCCTCTGCCTTGCTGCTGTCTAACTCCCTCTCTGCCTCCAATGCAGAGCCCTCGTCGAGCTCTCCCCAGCCCCCAGGACTGGCCCACATTCGTCCCCAGCCTCCTCACTGTCCGACTCTGCTGCCAGCTCTGCTGGCCACCAGCGGGCCACAATGCATGCATCTGGAGTCAGGGAAAGTCTGCACTGGGTGTGGGAATATAATGACAGAACCGTTCTGGGACCGAAGCACATTTAGAAGATTTCAGAGTGCTGCGACTCTCAAGAGCTGGCTGTTTCAGCAGTATTAACTATCAATATTTTAAAGACCTGAACACATGCATCAATTGACATGTTCACCCAAGGATGCAAAGAGAGAGATGTTCCATTTACACATTCTGCTTTCTCGCTGATAGCAGGAGTACTCTGGGGTTGTCTTAGCCTCCGACAAGCTCTACTTGTGTTTTCCACACCAGAGCTTCACCT
Source organism: Pituophis catenifer annectens (assembly GCF_029215685.1). Taxonomy (NCBI): domain Eukaryota; kingdom Metazoa; phylum Chordata; class Lepidosauria; order Squamata; family Colubridae; genus Pituophis; species Pituophis catenifer. The sequence continues at coordinate 5,193,917 of NW_027256890.1, forward strand.
TGACAGCTAGGGAGCCTACTGAACCCTGGTGAGAATCAGAGATTAGTAATAGAATAGAAATCCCCAGGAGAAACTAAGAAAGACGGATATCCCCATCAGCCCGGCCAAGTTGGAAGAGTGGTGAAAAAAAGTTTTTCTCTTGCTAACACAGTCATCTGTTGGATTGTTTCCAACACGTGGACTCCATGAGGTCTAATTCTGAAATTTTCTGCATGGACTTTACTCAGCTTCTTAATCTCATCTCCTTAATTCCCCATCCAAGGGCTAACCAGCTTTGATCCTGCTTAGCTTCACAACTTGGAGGACCTCATCCAGATCTTATCACCAGCTGGACTAACTCTGAAATTTTCTGCATGGTCTTTCTCAACTTCTTAGTCTCATCCCATCTTCTTAATTCCTCATCCAAGGGCTAAGTAGCTTTGACCCTGCATAGCTTCAGCAGAGTCTGGAGAACCTCATCCAGATCTTATCACCGACTGGACTATCTCTGAGATTTCCTACATCAGCCGGGTCAAACTCAATTTCATTGAGGGCCATATCAGGGTTCTGTTTGACCTCGGTGTGGCCAGCTCGGATGTCAGCGTTCCAAATTAGGCTCTCTTCCAGCGCTGACATAACAAGATGAACTTTTACCTAGTTTTGTATGTACAGATAGTGTTTCCTGGGAGACGAGGGTGGGGGCTACATTCCTGTGAAAAGAACATGCCGGGAGGTAGAGATGGATCTGCATGATGGCCAATGGGACATTGGGGTTGGAGAGCGGAAGAGGAGGGGGTTGGAAGGAGGGGCCAGTTTGGCTGCAAAATGAAATCAGGAATGTCGGCTTTTTATGTTCTTAAATAAAAATGATTCATTAGAGAGATTGCGCTTGAAAATGAAACTTATTTAAGATAGCACCGAAACCTGACAGACAGCCAAACTCTCCTCCAAATCCAGGCTGGCTGAGTTTAAATCATCCCGTTCCCTCCCAGACATCTGGTCGGACGGACTATGGCTGAAGCCAAGCTCTCGGAGGAAAGCCTGCTTCAAGAAACGGGAGGAGCAGAAGCGGTCATGATTCCAGCCAACTTGGAAAATACAAAGGTAAAAGATAAAGAAAAACCCCTAAGTGAATTGGGAAGGGCGAGCTGGGGATGGGAATGGCAGCGAAGCCCAGACAAGGCAGCACCTCCCCACCCCAGGATGAGAGACGAGGCAGAGGACTACCAACACCAAGGCTGGCCCTCCAGAGCTCAGCACAGAGAGGAGAGGGCAGAGAGGGAGGAACCACCCCACTTCAGAGGGAAGTTCGATGGTGACCCAGACAACCTCGCCCAATTCCTCGATTCAGCTGAGATATACATAGAGCAGTTCGGACACCTCTACCCTTTCCCCAGAGCCCTAGTGAATGCTATCTCGGAAGGGCTGGAGGGAGAAGCAAAGAGGTGGTCAGCATCACTCTACAAATACAGGGCCCCCCAGCTACAAAATGCGGATGGGTTCTTGCAACTATTGAGAGCCCGTTATGAGGAGGAGGAGGAGGACCCCTATGTGGAAGACGAGCTCAGAAACATAATGCAGAGGGGGAAGCCTATCAGAGAGCATATCCGTGAATTCAGGAGAGTCATTGGGACACTGCCTCCCCTACCAGAGCGATTGCTGGTGTATTTTTTTAGAACAAGCCTAGATAAAAGAATTTCCCAAGTGACTGCCTATCGTGACATCCCAAACCGACTCGCTGAATGGTTCCGGGTAGCGATAAAAGTCGACAGAGGGCTGCGGGCGAGTGACACGTCAAAACCACCAGAGGAAAAGGAGAGAGGCCGACCAGACCAGGGGCCACTCAACAGACGAGAAACCCCAACATCACAGCCCTCCTACAGACCAACTGCCCCACGGAGCCCACTGAAATGCTACAGATGTGGAGGAAGCGGCTACATAGCAGCAAGATGTGGAACGCCTAGACCGGGACCAGCTCCACCGCCCAAAGCACGACCGGAACGAGGGCCCAAGCGCGTTACCCACGTACCGCGGGAAGCTCCCCAAATCCCTGAGTTTTTCGCTCATCTGACCGAAACCAGAGGAATCCCAGTGGAGGGAGATCAGTCCCCCGAACCCTATGACACGGAAGACGAAGGCGAGGATGACCCGATGGTGAGTGGACCCGTCCATCCTTTTCTTTTCCCCATACGCCTAACAGCCCCCAAAACAGGGGCCCAAGAGACTTTCCAAGCCCTAATAGACTCGGGTAGCACACGGTGCCTAATCAACCTACCCACAGTTCTAAAATTGGGAATCCGAGCTAAACAGCTCAAACAACCAATTCGCTTCGAGCAAGTTGATGGGTCCCTAGTGGGAGGAATGTACGCCACACACTTGACTGAACCCGTGAGATGGACCCAGCCAAGGTCCAATCAGTTCTACAATGGCAGCCCCCTCGCACCCGCAGACAACTGCAAAGTTTTCTAGGCTTTGCGAATTTCTACAGACAATTCATCCCCTCGTTCGCGAAGATTGCCAAACCTTTGATGGACCTCCTAAAGACAGGAAGCCCAGCGATGAAACCTCGCCCGGGACAACCCCTACAGTGGGACCTGACCTGCCAACAGGCATTTGAGATGCTAAAAGGACTGTTCGCGAAAGAACCTGTCTTAAAACACCCGGATCCGGAACAGCCTTTTGTCATCCAAGCAGACGCAAGTGATGTGGCAGTAGGAGCCGTGTTACTCCAAAAGAACAACCAAGGTGATCTACAACCCTGCGCCTACACCTCCCGCAAACTCACCGATACGGAGAGGCGATGGGCGGCGTGGGAGAAGGAAGCATTTGCAGTAAGGTGGGCCTTGTTGACCTGGCGGCACCTTCTAGAGGGAGGCCAGAAACCATTTGAAGTCTGGACTGATCATAAAAACCTAGAGGCTCTAAAAACCCCACGAAAACTGTCGCCCAGGCAAGTGCGGTGGGCACAATACTTCAATCGTTTCAATTTTGAGCTTAAGCACATCCCAGGAGGGAGAAATTTCCTGGCTGATGCCCTCTCCCGGATGCCCCAATACAACAGTGAGTGGGAGCAGGTAGTGAATGCCATCATCCCCTCCACCCAAGCTGCGGCCCAAGTGATCACCAGATGGCAACGATGTGACCAGCAAGGCCAACTTGCAAGTGACTTAACTGCAAAATTAAAAAATGAAACGCTGACCGACCCCTGGTATCGGGACAATCAACATCTCTTGACAAAAAGAGATGAACTAGCATGGAGGGGGACAAAACTCTATGTCCCACAGAGTTTACGCATCCTGATTCTCAAGAGGAGCCACGACGTTAAACCAGCAGGACACTTCGGGTTCCTAAAGACTCTGCACCTAGTACGAAGGCAGTTCTGGTGGCCACACATGAGAAAGGACGTAGACAGTTATGTAAAAAGCTGCACCATTTGTGCCACGATGAAGACAAGGCCAGGGTGCCCACCTGGATTGTTGCAACCAGTAGCTGAGCCAACAAGACCATGGGAGGAGATTGCAATGGACTTTATAGTAGACCTACCGAGGAGCAGTGGAAATACAGTGATCTGGACTGTAATAGACTTATTCTCCAAACAGGCACACTTCATACCTTGTAGTGGACTGCCTTCAGCCCGTCAGTTATCCAAACTGTTCCTGAAACACATTTACCGCCTACATGGAGTCCCCAGGAGAATCATTTCCGACAGAGGGGTCCAGTTCACAGCAAAGTTCTGGAGGGAGTTTCTACGATCCATAGGTTCATCCCAAGGGCTCAGCTCAGCATTTCACCCGAGCACCAATGGGGGGGCAGAAAGACTGAACGCTATGATAGAACAGTATTTAAGATGCTACGTCGACTACCAGCAGTCCAATTGGGCAGACCTCCTATCTTTTGCGGAGGTTGCATATAATAATGCTGTCCACAGCAGCACGGGGCTAACCCCGTTCAAAATAGTGAGTGGCATGGATTTTGTTCCCATGACAGAATACCCGAGGGAGCCCCCTTCCTCAGTCAGTTTGACCGACTGGATGGCAATGTTGAGACAAACTTGGGAAAATGTTAAGAGGGCGCTGGCAAAGGCGGCTCAATCTTATAAGGACCAAGCAGACAAGCACCAAACTCCCCAAAGACCATTTCAGCTGGGAGAGAAAGTTTACCTCTCCACCAAGTACTTGAGACTTAGACTCCCGAGCAGGAAATTGGGCCCAAAATTTATAGGACCATTTCCTATAATAAAAATAATCAACCCCGTTACAGTGCAATTGCAGTTGCCACGGCTTTTGGGGAAAATTCACCCCGTTTTTCACAGTAGCCTTCTAAAACCTGTAGTGGGGTCTACTTTAAGGCCAACTCCACGTGAACCCCCTGGGCCCCTGGTTGTTGGGGGCCAAACGCACTACGAGGTGCAGCGGATTCTTGATTCAAGATGGCACAGGGGGCGCCTCCAGTACTTAATTAAATGGAAGGGTTACCCATTGTCAGAGGCTTCCTGGGTGAAGAGCGCAAACATCCAAGCTGATCGCCTTATAGCAAAATTCCATGCAGACCACCCGGGAAAGCTGGGAGGGGGGGGTGCACAGCCGGGGAGGGGCTGATGAGACTAATCTTGTTGTGTTTTCCCTATGGGATAGGTGATGTCGCAGAAGTGAAGGGAGAGGGGCCGGATGTCAGCGTTCCAAATTAGGCTCTCTTCCAGCGCTGACATAACAAGATGAACTTTTACCTAGTTTTGTATGTACAGATAGTGTTTCCTGGGAGACGAGGGTGGGGGCTACATTCCTGTGAAAAGAACGTGCCGGGAGGTAGAGATGGATCTGCATGATGGCCAATGGGACATTGGGGTTGGAGAGCGGAAGAGGAGGGGGTTGGAAGGAGGGGCCAGTTTGGCTGCAAAATGAAATCAGGAATGTCGGCTTTTTATATTCTTAAATAAAAATGATTCATTAGAGAGATTGCGCTTGAAAATGAAACTTATTTAAGATAGCACCGAAACCTGACATCGATGTCACTTATTAAGGCTCCGTTTTCGGACAGCCTCTTGCAGCCCACTGTCAGCAAAAATGGAGCCCAGGGAGGGCCATGAGTAGCTAGCCCAGGCTCTGTTTTCTGCCACGACGGCCTCCTGCAGCCATCTGCCAGTGAAAATAAAGTTTGGGGAGGCATCTGGCAGAGGCACCATGGGCCAGTCCTTGTTGTGGCCCGCCAGCAGCCTGCGCGGATTGTGGCTGATCCCGATGACGAGGTGTGGTGTCGTGCCAGGAGCCTGTGCAGCCGGCGCTTGAGTCGGACAGCGAGGAGGCTGAAGAGGATGAGGTGCCAGAGACAGAGACTCAGCCAGGGCCTTCAGAACCTCCAGAGGTTCCTTCAAGTGAAGAGAGTGAAGTGGAGGAGCCTCTTCTCAATGCTCGAGCACGCAGGGCTGTCAGGAGGAGGTCTCCTTGAGAGTATGTCTTGGGATTAACTGGCCACTCTCTTAGCCTATTTAAGTTCGTACACAGCTGGCAAATGTTGCTGGAAGCAATGTTTGGTCCTACGCAGAGCATTTTGAGAGTGAGTTTCTTGTTACAATTTGGTTTCTGGGCTGATTGCCAACCCTTGTCGGACTTTGTTTAATCTCTGTAATTCATAGCAGGCTGATAAGGACATTGGTGGTTAAAGCCTGCATTTTGAAAGGGGTCTGTTTGTATTAAACAGAGTTTTTGGAGCTGTGTGGGTGTGCTACACTTCTTGGGACCCGTAGCTGGGGCAGAACAGTCCTTCTCTATTTCCAGGGCGGGCCCACAGGCCAGATCTAAGCACCCCATGGGCCAGATCTGGACTGTGGACCTTGAGTTTGATACCCTTGTTCTACATGGTCTCCACTGCCATCCTTCCAGGACACTTTCTTTCCCCCAGGACAACAAACCACAAAAGTAACAAAGAAGTGTATCTTGGAACCTGACCACTTTTCTTTTAAGTGCACTTTGGATGCATTATCTCGTAGAGCTCCAAACAGCTTGCCTAACTCTCAAAAGTGTGAAAAGTGCTTCAAGACAATCGATGCGCCTGATTTTTTTAAAAAAATAGGAAAGGAAAAGGACTACGTCTCCATCTTTTTCTGAAACACTTCAAAGAGATAGGGCCATATTCTACTCCAATTGCAGGGCAATTTCTCCTCAGTGTGCCGCCAATGTCTGGGTGCACAAATAGTGATTTAGCATGCATTTCAGGGCCACTACAGTGCTCAGTGGGATGCGGTGGCTCAATGGCTAAAACGCTGAGCTTGTCGATTGAAAGGTCGACAGTTCAGCGGTTCGAATCCCTAGTGCTGCGTGAGCTCCCGTGACTTGTCCCAGCTTCTGCCAACCTAGCAGTTCGAAAGCACATTAAAAAAATGCAAGTAGAAAAATAGGGACCACCTTTGGTGGGAAGGGAACAGCGTTTGATGCGCCTTTGGTGTTTAGTTATGCTGGCCATATGATCACGGAGACGTCTTCGGACAGCGCTGGCTCTTTGGCTTTGAAACGGAGATGAGCACCGCCCCCTAGAGTTGGGAACAAGTAGCATATATGTGCGAGGGGAACCTTTACCTTTACAGTGTTCAGTAATCCTCTCCCTCAATCCTCACTCCCCCTGCCTCCCATGGACACCTGGCTATGACATAAAAATTTAGCACCCGTTCGGCCGAGTATAAATGCTTCCTTGGAGAATATGATGGAGTGGAGTTCAGCAAAGCATTGGACCTTATCAGAAGAGGACAATGCCTTTAATGACAGCCATCAACCAGATCTCCCCCTCCTTCAGGTCCAGTTCACAAAAGGCTGTGCTAAGATTGTTATTACATTATTATTAGCTTGAAAGCTTGCAAAAGAAAAGAATATAAGAAGCTTATGACCCCAGCGTTTTATTGTAGCTCACCCTGTGAATGCATTCACGGAGGCACAGAAGAAAATTGCCTCTCTGGATGGTGTTTTCAAACATAGGAAACCTGTGGACAAGTGTGGGATTTTTTTTTTTTAAATGTAAATTGGAGCCGCTATTCATGCTACTTCTAATATATACACACATATGTGGTGGGGGTGTACACAGACACACATTCCTTTTCAGCCGAATAGTCAGGGATGCTTTCATCCTTTATCTTCACCACCTTACATTCTTAGATGGAATCAAGGGCACCCAGTTTGAAAAAAGAAAAATGGTCTTATGTCTAGCTTAATAATACAAACACTATACACTCCGGAATGAAGGAAATGTCTTCCTATAGCAACACACTTCATTTAATCTGGCAGGAATAGCCAACACCTTAGAAGAGAGGCTCAAGATCAAGATGGATCTTGGCAGACTTCAACACTGGGCCCTATCTAACAAAATGAAGTTCAATGTAGAGAAAAGTAAAATCCTACACTTAGGTAAGAAAAACCAAAAGTACAGATACAGACTGGGTGAAACCAGGCTTAATAGCAGTGACTGTGAGAGGGATCTTGGAGTCTTAGTGGACAATGACTTAAATATGAACTAACAGTGTGCAGCGGCAGCCAAAAAAGCCAAAGCAATCATAAATTGCATTAACAGAGGGATACAATCAAAATCAAAGGAGGTACTAATACCACTCTATAAAGCCTTAGTAAGATTGCACTTGGAATACTGCATCCAGTTTTGGACACCACATTATAAAAAAGATGTTGAGACTCTAGAAAGAATGTAGAGAAGAGCAACCAGGATGATGAGGGGACTGGAGGCTAAAACATATGATGAACGGTTACAGGAACTGGGCATGGCTAAGTCTAGTGAAGAGAAGGACCAGGGGAGACAGGATAGCAGTCTTCCAATATTGGAGGGGCTGCCCCAGAGAGGAGGGGGTCAAGCTGTTTTCCAAAGCACCTGAAGGCCAGACAAGGAATAATGGATGGAAACTGACTAAGGAGAATTTCAACCTAGAAATGAGGAGGAACTTTCTGACAGTGAGAACAACCAACCCATGGAACAGAAGTTGCCTTCGGAAGTTGTGGGAGTTTCATCACTGGAGGCCTTCAAGAAAAGATTGGACTGCCATTTCTCAGAAATGGTATAGGGTCTCCTGCTTAAGCGGGGGGTTAGACTAGATGTCCTATAAGGTCCCTTCCAACTCTGCTAATCCATAAACCTGTAAACTGAGAACAGTCAAAGGCAACTCAACAAGGGACTCAAACCAGAACCTTCCCCATAAAAAATGGAACGCTCAAATTATCAAACTAGCCGAAACCATACAAGGACTCAGAAGCACACCAGATAAACAACTCTAATCTTAATCTGCATCATATAGACAGTATGTAACTATAGTCCAGCAACAACAACCAGCCAATCCAACAGTCCAAAATCAGACCTTGACTCAGAAATATCCAAACAAACAACATTCAGGCTACTTTGCATCTCGTAAAAAGGTATTTAAAGACCGGCATTCCAACGGACGAGCACAACTCAAAACGCACTGATGATGTCTCCTCGAATGGTGATGAAATGTTTGCAACCAAATCGCCAAGCTTGGAGCTCAATCCAGTTAAGAAACCATTTCTAGTAAGGTCAGGATAGCCCTTTGTACATGTCACAAACTGGTGAGGATCGAACACCTGGCAGTCGGCAGAGTTAACCTGCAATACTGCATTCTAACAACTGCGCACCATGGAAGGAAGGAAGGAAGGAAGGAAGGAAGGAAGGAAGGAAGGAAGGAAGGAAGGAAGGAAGGAAGGAAGGAAGGAAGGGCAACAGCAGTAGCACTTAGACTTATATACTGCTTCACAGTGCTTTACAGCCCTCTCTAAGCTGTTTACAAAGTCAGCCTCTTGCCCCCAACATCTGGGTCCTCATTTTACCCACCTCGGAAGGATGGAAGGCTGAGTCAACCTTGAGCCAGTCAGGATCGAACTCCTGACAATGGGCAGAATTAGGCTGCAATACTGCATTCTAACCACTGCGCCACCATGGCTCTTTATGCAATCATGAATCATGAAATGCAATCAGAATATTTAGGGTTTAAAAAAAAAATAGAAAGTGCCCTTGACCTCAGTAAATTCATTCAAGCCAAGGTTCCAAATCTACTCTGCTAAATGACACCACTTTTCAAAAGATCAAAACTGAATAAGACCTTATCTGACTCATTCAGCAACATCTCAGCTGAAACCCAACATCAAGGAGAGAAGCAACCTAGAACTAAGGAGGAATTTCCTGACAGTTAGAACAATTAACCAGTGGAACTGCTTGCCTCCAGAAGTTGTGAATGCTCCAACACTGGAAGTTTTTAAGAAAAGATTGGATAACCATTTGTCTGAAGTGGTGTAGGGTTTCCTGCCTAAGCAGGGGATTGGACTAGAAGACCAAGGTCCAAGGTCCCTTCCAACTCTGTTATTCAATTCAATTCAATTCAATTCAATTCAACTCAACTCAAGTCAACTCAACTCAACTCTACTCTACTCTACTCTACTCTACTCTACTCTACTCAACTCTACCCTACCCTACCCTACCCCACCCTACCTTACCCTACCCTATCTCCGGGATCATTCCAGTTCCTTTGTTTGAAAAAAGTAACCCCAAAGGCACGTTTTTCTTCCCTCAAACTCAGCCCATCAAAGAACACCCATTGGAATACATAGTTTGGCTCAATGATTGCAGTGTTCGCTGAATGACCGCCACAAAGGACGTCATAAAATCGGGCCTAGTCATGTAGGCGCCTCGACCTACCACCGTCATGCCTTATGATTCCAGGCTCCATGACGGCCGTAAATCAAGGATTGCCTGCATTCACCCTGAACTCCAGTGGTTCCTCCGGTGCTAGACCACATCAAAGGAAAGAGACTTTTAATATATTTTGACAGGGCTTTTAAACATTCTTTGATCTTTCTTTCCAGCGTTCCCTGCCAAATGGTACTCTTTTTTTTTTCCATTGCCAAGCTGTCAGCCTCGGAAAGTTTTCTAACGGCAGCTGCAGTCGGCAACCTGCTTTGGCACAACCCGTTTGCAAAGAAACAATAATCATGATTGAAAAGAGAGAGAGAGAAAGAGAGAGAGAGAGACAGAGTGAGAGAAGCAGCAGACTAAGATGCGGTGAGACATCGTCTGTCTTTGCTTGGCATCGTCTTTCACACCACAACAAAAAGGAAAAAGCTGGAGAACAAAACAAACAAACAACAGCAAAAAAAAAAAAAGCCTTGAGTTGGAATTTAAGTTTTTGGGGAACAACAGGGAAGGAATGAAATGGGAGCAGAGATGGGATTCAGCCGGTTTAAATCGGTTCGCCCGAACTGGTAGGAGAAATCGCTGGTGGGAATGCCCACTTGCCCTGGCTCTATGCCGTCCTATTTAGGCGTGTTTTTGAGGTTGGATGCATGCGCAGAAGGGCGCGCGAGTGAGCTAAGTGCATGCATGGAAGGCCATGCACATGCGTGAACAACGGCTCGCGTGTGCTCACATTTGCGAACCGGTAGGAAAAGTAAGGGAATACTACCCCTGAATTGGGGAGAGCAAGAAAAACAGAAGGCCACACACACACACATGAGAGAAAAAAGAACTTGCTGATGGATGCTTCTTCTCGGTTCTTCCTTTTCAGACAGTCCGCCAGCCTCCTTCTTAAAGAACCAAGGAGATCTGGTTGCTTCTTGCCTGCTTCTGACCAAGGCCACTGCCCAGGCTTTAATTTCCACCGATCAAAGGGAGGACAAGCCCTCCGAAAGTGAAATTATTGTGTCTCTTGAAAAGCTTCGCAGGGGGTCCTGCTGACCCAGCCTCCTGCAGAGATACCAGGTGGACTGGAGAAGAAGACTTTAATGGCTTGTTGCTGCCGGTAAATTATTGATTTGTTGGAGAGAGACTATATTGTCAGTGCACAGAAACATGGTGTTCCACTGAGAGGAGTAGGAGGACAAACTGTAGCTTTGTCTTCTCCTAGCTTTCAAGAGAAGTAGCACTTAGACTTATAGACTGCTTTGCAGTGCTTTAAAGCCCCTCTCTAAGCGGTTTTACAGAGTCAGCCTCTTGCCCCCAACAATCTGAGTTCTCCTTTAACCCACCTTGGAAGGAAGGATGGAAGGCTGAGCCAACCTTGAGCAGGTCAGGATCGAACTCCTGGCAGTTGGCAGAGTTAGCCTGCAATAGTCCTTTTCAACTACTGCGCAGGAAGAAAGGGAAGGGAGGAAGGGAGGGAGGGAGGGAGGGAGGGAGGAGGAATAGCAATAGCATTTAGATTTATATACAGCTTCACAGTGCTTTACTGTCCTCTCTAAGCGGTTTTACAGAGTCAGCCTCTTGCCCCCAACAATCTGGGTCCTCATTTTACCGACCTAGGAAGGATTGAAGGCTGAATCAACCTTGAGCCAGTCAGGATCGAATTGCAGGCTGTGGCCAGAATTAGTCTGCAATACTGAATTCAGATAGATAGATGACTGGATGGATGGATGATAGATGATAGATAGATAAATAGATAGATAGATAGATAGATAGATAGATAGATAGATAGATAGATAGATAGATAGATAGATACAGGCAGACATGAAGAGAGAGACAGAGAGAAACAGTGAGAAACAGAGAGAGAGATAGAAATGAGAGAGAGATAGAGCCTGGATAGCTCTGCAGACTAAGCACTGTAATTTAACACCAGCTGTCTGCAATTAAAGTAAGTTCGAATCTTGCCAGGCTCAAGGTTGACTCAGCCTTCCATCCTTTCTAAGGTAGGTAAATTGAGGACCCAGTTTGTGGGGGCAATAAGCTGACTTTGTATAAAATATACAGTATAAAATATAAAGTATGAAGGCTATTGCTTAACGCATTGTAAGCCGCCCTGAGTCTCCAGAGAAGGGCGGCATATAAATCAAATTAAAAAAAAAAATAGAGAGAGACATAGACACGGTAGATAACAATAGCACTTAGACTTCTATACCGCTTCACAGTGCTTTCCAGCCCTCTCTAAGCGGTTTACAGAGTCAGCTTCTTGCCCCCAACAATCTGGGTCCTCATTTTACTGACCTCGGAAGGATAGAAGGCTGAATCAACCTTGAGCCAGTCAGGATCGAACTGCCGAACTGCTGGCAGCTAGCAGTCAGCAGAAGTAGCCTATAGTAGTGCATTCTAACCACTGCACCACCAACGGCTCTCTGCAATCCTAGCAGAGGTGTCTTGAATGTTCTCCAATGAGTCCAGTTATTGGTTCTGTAGGATTGTAGATCATCTGAAATGTTCCAAACTATTCTATCAATCCTTGTCTGTTGAGGATACTTCTATTTAAAATAATAGTTGGAATTTTTTACTCCAACCTCCTACTTAAGCAGGAGATTCTATACCATTTCAGACAATTGGCTGTCCAGTCTCTTTGTAAAAGTCTCCAGTGATGGAGCACTCATAACTTCTGAAGGCAATCCGTTCCACTGGTTTATTGTTCTCATTGTCAACCCTAACTTTCATCCACTGGTGAATTTCTCAGCAAGTCAGGAAAGACCAAGTGTTACTCATCACTTGTTCTGACCCAGCTCCCCAAACATGACAAACCCTCTGTAGTTGAAGCAATGATTCCTTTAGTAGGAGGAGCGCCAGCAGCCCCGGCAAAAAGTTTCTCTCTCACCGCAGGCTAACAAGTCCATCCGGCAGGGAGAAGAATAGTTGTCTGCCACATCTATTTGTCTGTGCCCCCTGCCTTTTATCCCCAGAGTTAGGGTGGGCTTTGTTAGCAGCAGTGGCTCTTCCGTCCCAAGGACCGGCCCATAGATTTCTACTGCTCTCCTCTCCTCTGCCTTCTATGCATTCATGCATCAGGCACTGGACCCAGATGTTCCTCTTCCTCCTCATCAGCCACCTCCAGACCTGGGGGCTGTTGACTCTCCATCTGAGGGCTGACGAATGGCCCAGGCTCCCCCTCTGTCTCTCTCTCTCTCTCTGACAGCTCCATTCCCTCTTCCCCCTCGGAGCTCTCAGGTTGCCATGATGCTGGCCCGACTCCCATGCCTCCTCCTCCTCCTCTGATTTGGCTGCTGAAAGAGTCGGCGGTCAACAGGCCACAACATCCCTTCTGTAACCTCTAGGCATATGGAGGTGAGCAAACTGACTTTAAGGAAACACTGATGGATTTAGGTACTGGCAAAAATCTGCTACACATAGGTGCAGCTTGAAGATGTGTGGACTTCGGCATGCAGAATTCTGGGAGTTGTTCCACACATCTTCAAGTTCAGAGAAGAATTGGACCTCTGACTGGTCTACAAGGGAAGGAGCAAATAATAGAGAAGGCATCCATTAGAACTGTCGCAGGAACTAATTGGGGCTTTGATATATATTTACAAATAGGCTGCGTCAAAGAAAGAGTGATGGATGAGGGTCAGTCATAAATAAAAGAGAGTCGTGATGGAAAATTGAACTGGTTATTGATCGCCTCCTCTCACAAGGATTTAGGAAAAGCTAATTGGCGATACCTGTCTTACACAAAATATACAGCTTTTGGGTGTGTGGGTGGGGGTGTTTGTGTGTGTGAATATAACCACTTCTAAGAGGAAATTTCATTTCGTGAACTGCTCGGTTACAAGAACAGCTCTGGAAGATACTTAATGCCACTTTGGGAGATTTCACTTTGAACAATAAGGCAGATAAAGGATGATCTTTTATGGCTGCCATTTCTGTAAAGCTTAACCTTTACTAGGAAGACCTGGGAGGTGGTGGATCAGTGGCTAAGACGCTGAATTCGTTGATCGAAAGGTTGGCAGTTCAGCAGTTCGAATCCCTAGCGCCACGTAACGGGGTGAGCTCCCGTGACTTGTCCCAGCTTCTGCCAACCTAGCAATCCGAAAGCACGTAAGAAAAAATGTAAGTAGAAAAATTGGGACCACCTTTGGTGGGAAGGTAACAGCATTCCGTGCGCCTTTGGTATTGAGTCATGCCGGCCACATGACCACGGAGACATCTTCGGACAGTGCTGGCTCTTGGGCTTTGAAACGGAGATGAGCATCGCCCCCCTAAAGTCGGGAACGACTAGCACATATGCGCGAGGGGAACCTTTACCTTACTAGGAAGTCCAGCGTTCTTGAATCATCGTTTGCAGCAGGAGAGAATGAGCCAAGCCAGGCACAGCCAAAGGAGTGAACCAAGCCCTACGAGACTAACACTGTCTGCCAAGGTCAGAATGCAGGGGATGATGGGCTTGCGCCTAGAAGAGGCAGTACAGACAATCCTCAATTTAGGACCACTGTTGGGGCCATTGCTAAGCAGGGCGGTTGTGAAGTGAGTTGCATTTGATTTCACAACCTTTCTCCGTTTAATGAAAAGAAGGACTAGGGGGTGACATCGGGGTGGGCTTCAAAAATTTTAGCAAGGGGTTCTCTACCCGGTTGCTGGTCGGTCTCCTGCACCATGGCAGATGGGCCTTTTTGCCCTCCCCAGGCTCCAGAGGCTTTCCCAAAGCCTCTGGGAGGGCAAAAACAGCCTCCCCAGTTCTGGAGGCCCTCTGGAGGCCAGAAACAGGCCCATTTCTGGCCTTCCCGAAATTCCGGTAGGCCCGTTTTTCACCCTCCCCGAGCCTCCGCATGTGCCCTGCACTTACCTGAATCCAAAATGGGCCGCGTGGGGACTCCTGGGAGGGGCAGGACGGGGTAGGTGGGGTGGGGCGGGGCCATCCAAGAGTGGGATTTGGGGATTCTCCAAACTGCACAGAATCTTAGCTTAGAGGTTCTCCCAAACCCCTACGAACCCCCAGTAGCCCACCCCTGGGTGACATGATAGCAGTCTTCCAATATTCGAGGGGCTGTCATAGAGAAAAGGGAGTCAAGCTCTTCTCCAAAGCACCTGAAGGCAGGACAATTAGCAACGGATGGAAACTCATCAAGGACAGAAGCAATCTAGAAACCTAGTTTCCTGACAGCGAGAACAATTAACCAATGGAACGACTTGCCTCCAGAAGTTGTGGGTGCTCCATCACTGGAGGTTTTTTAAGGAGATACTGGACAACTCTTTGTCTGGAATGGTTTGGGATCTCCTGCTTGAGCAGGGGGTTGGACTAGAAGATCTCCAAAGGTCCCTTCCAACTCTGTTATTGAGTTATTCTCTCCGTGCACCAAGCTATGTTGGCGCATGTGATAAGTTGGCTTGCTTTCAGCTAAGCGTAAATGCATACCTCCAGCCACCGCGATTGGCAATCATGGTTTGCAGCTTGGGTGAACGAGCAATATATATATATATATGTTGCTATCTAACCCGCATCTTTAAAGCTGTAATTACACGGATCAAAGCATGTGTGTTTAATGCAGCCCTTAGATGATGGAAGTTATATCCTTTCGCTCAGCTCTCCCTGCCGAGAATTCCCTTCTACTAATGGTGCTACAAACAGCTTTGTTGTGAATGCCTTACAAACAACCTCTTATTGATCTTTGTAGAACAACGCCTCCCAAGTTATGATCTCTGGTTCTTGCTTTCAAGCATCTTAAATTGTAGAAAGAGGAGCTGTGAGAAAAGCATCTAATCACCTCCATAATTTTCTCCCCCAATCAGAAGTAAGAGGCTTATTTACCCAGATTGGCCTACTCCCCATTGAGCAGGCATGATGAAAACCACGATCTGGTGCCAAATGTTAATGAATCCAGCTTATCTTGCCTTCTCCTGAAAGCTGGTATTTAGCTGAGCCAAGCCTGTGATTGCAGGAGGTTCATTTAGAGCCACCTGAATTTATAGCCCGAAGCATAAACTGTGATTGTGTGTTGTCCTCATCTTCACACACACACACACACACACACACACAAACCATGGAGAGCACTCAAGGAGAAATTTGATCCATCGTTTCAAAGACCAGAGTGGAGCCGACTCTCCTTCCTTAGTTCCACTGCTTCTTTGATGGAACTCAAGGTCCTCAAAGAATTGAGCCCTAGCCTGAAGTCTAGCACTTCTGACAACACATCTTGTCAAGCCCTGGAAACCAGGAGTCAAGGCGGTTCAAAGGAACACAGGTTCGTTGCATGCTAACACACCTCTACAAGAATCTGAAGTACCAACGGTCAAATCAAATTGGTGGTAGATAAGAATCAACGGAATTCAAGTTGGGCTGTTCTTAGATCCCTTGTAGGCACAAAGGGACTCATGACTGATGATGTCTTTGACCCCTCCCTACCAGGGCTCGGCCTGGTCATCTCCTACATATCTTGCTGGAGGACCATCTTGGTCAAAAACACCCCTTTAGGAAGACAGTGAAGATTATGAGTAGCTGGGTCCATTGGGGTATAACTATCAATCAAGCAACTAACTAATTTGTTGGTGCTATCCAAGGTCCTGAAAATAGAGTTTGGGTCTACTGGTTTACCTGAGTCCTTCTCTAGCAGAGATGGGGGTGCCCTTCTAAGATGTCTAATTTCCATCATTCTACCTTCGTGTGCTCCACTGTGAAGCACTAAGTGCTATTGCCATTGCTATGTGTGTGAAAGATTTTGGAAGATGGGACAGAGAGATGCTGCCTAGAGAACAGTCAGATAAGAGATAGCCATAGCCCATAGCTGGATAGTATCAGGGCAAGAAGCTCAAGAGGGATTCTGCCTAGTTTCTTGGGCTGTAAAGGAGATGGCTGTAATCATATGTGAGAAAGACCTTGGAAGATGGACAGAAGAGATGCTGCCTAGGGAATGGACAAATAAGAGGTAGCATGGCCCACAGTTGCATAAGATGCTCAGAAGGGACCTCCCTAGTTTCTCATCCTATATAGTAGATGACTGTAGTGATGTATGGGAAAGACCTTGGGAGACAGAGCAAAAGTGATCCTATTTAGGAAATGGTGAGATAACAGACAGCTTAGTCCACAGCTGCATAATGGTTGGAGAAAGACACAAAGAGAGGGACCCTCCCTAGTTTCTCATCCTGTATAGGAGAAGACTGTAGTAGTATGTGGGAAAGACCTTGGGAGACAGAGCAAAAGTGATACTATTTAGGAAATGGTCAGAAAAGAGACAGCTTAGCCCACAGTTGCATAATGGGTGGAGAAAGATGCTCAGAAGGGACCCTCCCTAGTTTCTCATCCTGTATAGGAGATGTCTGTAGTGATGTGGGGGAAAGACCTTGGGAGACAGAGCAAAAGTGATACTATTTAGGAAATGGTCAGATAAGAGACAGCGTAGCCCACAGTTGCATAATGGAATGGAGAAAGATGCTCAGAAGGGACCCTCCCTAGATTCTCAGGCTGTAAAAGAGGCCGTGGGAGAATTGTACTTTCAGACTTGCACGTTTCTGTTCATTCAGCCTTACAATAAAATTAAGATTAGCTTATCTGGTTGCGTTTCCTGTCTGGTCTACCTGGTAAGGCTGACCTTGGATCTTTGAATCATTTTTCTTACAGCCTTCCAGTGTAACAGTGTAACAGCCGCTGGGTGAGATCATCCGTGGTTTTGGGGTGAAGTATCATCAGTATGCTGATGATACTCAGCTATACATCTCCACCCCGGACCACCCCAATGATGCCCTTAAAGTGATGTCCCGGTGCCTGGAGGCTGTACGGATCTGGATGGGGAGGAACAGACTCAGGCTCAACCCATCCAAGACCGAGTGGCTGTGGTTTCCGACGTCCCGATATAGTCAGTTAGTGCCATCACTGACTATTGGGGACGAGTCATTGCCCCCCATGGAGAGGGTTCGCAACTGTGGCCGGGAGGTCTTTTTATCAGGTTCGCCTGATTCACCAGTTGCATCCCTTTCTGGATCAGGACTCGTTAAATACGGTCACTCATGCCCTCGTCACTTCACGCCTGGACTACTGTAATGCTCTCTACATGGGGCTCCCCTTGAGGAGCACCCGGAGGCTCCAGCTGGTCCAGAATGCGGCAGCGCGGGTAGTTATGGGAGCAGCATGGCACTCCCATGTGGCTCCCCTCCTGCGCGAGCTGCACTGGCTCCCTGTGGTCTTCCGGGTGCGCTTCAAAGTCTAAGTTACCACCTTTAGAGCGCTCCACGGCTTAGGACCGGGGTACTTACGAGACCGCCTTCTGCCACCAATAGCCTCTCACCGCCCAGTACGCTCCCATAGAGAGGGGCTTCTCAGGGTGCCGTCAACCAAACAGTGTCGACTGGCGGCCCCCAGGGGGAGAGCCTTTTCTGTGGGGGCACCCACCATCTGGAACGAGCTCCCTCCAGAGATACAGAAGATTCTGGATCTGCGCACTTTCCGCCGTGCCCTCAAAACATTCCTGTTTCAGCAGGCCGGTCTGGCCTAACTTTCCCTTTATATTGCTTTTGATTTTGTTTTAAACTGGGATGTCTTGAATTATCTAGGACCAGAGTGTTTAGTATATTTTAATTGTTTTTTTTTTAACGTTTGTATTACATGTATTTTATCGTTCGCTGTTCACCGCCCTGAGTCCCTCAGGAATAGGGCAGTATATAAATTTAATAAATAAATAAATAAATAATAAATAAACAGTGAGAAGGCTATGTTCCCCTTCACCCAGCCTAATGGTGAGGAGCAGTGATGGGATTCAGCTGATTCGAGCCAGTTCAGGAGAACCAGTTGTTAAATTGCTGTCTGGTCACGCCCCTTCCCGCCCCTTCCAGGAGTCCCCACGTGCCCCATTTTGGCTCCCAGGTAAGTGCGGGGAGGCCTACTAGGCTCGAAACAGGGCACGGGGGACTTTGGCATCCCCCCCCCCAAGTCAGATTTTGCTCCCAGGAGGCTGCAGGGAGGCCTACTAGGCCCAAAACAGGGTGCGAGGGAGCCCTCATGGCCTGTTTTTGCTCCCTGGGAGTGCAGGACAGTGGTGGGTTTCTCCCGGTTTGGCCCAGTTCTGCCAAGCCGGTAGCGGTGATGATATGATGCCACTGAACTGGTTCTCTTTGTTCAGGAGCTGGGCCCTCCTGCCCCACACCCCATTATTCTTACCTTTTATTTGGCCCCGCCCCCAATCTATTCGCTGCCTCCCGAGTCCCAGCTGATCGGCTAGAAGGAAAAAACCTGTTTAAACTCTTACTGCGGGGCTTCAAAGGGCCGCCCTACAGCTGATCAGTGTTAAAAGGCAGTGTGATGGTAGACCGATGCCTCCAAAAATAAATGGGTAGACTGCTACAGCTTTGCAAGCAGTTAAAAGCCTGGTAGACCAGTACCTCTGCTAAATCCTAAAGAATTGTCACATGACCATCAAGCCACGCCCACAAAATAAGCCATGCCCACAGAACTGGTAGTAAAAAAAATTTAGAACCCAGGAGGCCAAGTGTTGCCTATTACACCCCCTTGGCCACACCCACCCAGCCGTTCATTAGGGCAGAGAACCAGTTGTTAAATTATTTGAATCCCACCACTGGTGAGGAGTTTAGAGTTTGGGGGGGGGTGATCCGTACATAAGATTTGTGTAGCTTTACACTCACGTGAATCTTTATGTAGGCTGAGAGCCAAACCTTGCGCCCCTATTCTACAGTGTCATTTTTAGGGTTGCTTCTTCACTCTCTTCAGGCTATTACGCGGTGACCCGGCACACACCAGTGTCTTCAGTAACAATAGAGCTGAGAAGACCACATTCTTATAATGAACAGTTCCTGCCTTGCAGTTAACATAATTGCTGATTACAGAGACAGCCACTGTCACACACAGACCCTGCTAGGAACATCTGGCAGGCGACGAAGATGAGACGCTGATGAGAACCCCTGTTATAATTAGATATAAATATTACAAGGGTCTTGGTCTGGGGAAAAAAAATTATATGTTCAAGAGAATCCCATTGGCAAGGAACACCAGCCTGGACCAATGTTTGTTGGAGGAAAGCTATAAAGCAGCGGTCAACAACTGGTGGTCCACGAGAAAATTTTGGTGGTCCGCAGAAAAATTATTTGCATTTTTTATATTACACTAAATCCGGGGTCCTCAAACTACGGCCCCCGGGCCGGATACGTGCAATGAACGCTTGTGTTGCTGCAGAGAGTCTTCCTCCTTCGGGGTCTTTTTGTGTGGGTCGGAGGGGGGCAGAAATTCCAACTTGGGGTCTGCTTCAGCCCCCTGGTACAGGGTTTTGGGCGAAGGCTGGAGGGAAGCGCCACTGATGGCAAGGAGCCGGAGGACCTCGTTCCAGTGGGACTGCATCATGGCCTGGAACTGGCTGACCATCTCATCCCACTGAGCCTCCTGGCGCCGGTACCTGGCCTTGCACTCCCACAGGTCTTCCCTCTGCTTGGAAAGCCTATGCTCCTAGTCCTGAGTGAGGTGCTTCTGCTGAGCTTCCTTCTCGGTCAGATCCAATTTGAAATGAGCTGTTTTGACAATTTTTTCTCGTGGTGGCTGCTTAGCTCCAATAACTGCTTCCTGTTGGGCCCTAAAGAGCCCAGGTGGGGAGCTGAGGAGTGGCTGGGAGGGGAGGGGCGAGTAGAGGCCGGTGAGGCACCCCTCGATGTGAGTGACATCGAGTTGCCCACGCCTCCGAGTCACATGACCACCTAGTCACGCCCATCCAGCCGTGGGATCATAGGCAGATCATATTAGCGGTCCATGGGATTTAAAATTATGAATTTAGTGGTCCCCGAGGTCCGAAAGGTTGGTGACCCCAGCTATAAAGAATGCAATGATTGCACTCTTTTGATAGAAGCTTCCTCTCAAAATTGCTTTCAAAACAAAAACATATCGAAATCCCACAGATTTATATTGCTTTGGCTAAAAACATGCAAATTGCCCAGCAACAATCGCATTCCTTATTTTCTGTTTTTGGGGGGAAGTGTGGAAACCACAACACATTCACGTAAAGTGCTATTAATACTTTATAATGCCTTGGTTAAGACCAGTAGTGGGTTGCTACCGGTTCGCCCCGGTTCGGGTGAATCGGTAGTAGCAGTGGTGGGAGGCTCCGCCCACCCGCCCAGACGTCATCAAATATGCTCTGTGCACGAGCAAGCGAACCAGTAGCAAAGGTAAGTGAAACTCATCACTGGGTTAAGACAGCACTTGGAATATTGCATCCAGTTTCGGTTGCCACGATGTTAAAAAAGATGCTGAGATTCTAGAAGAGGGGTGTCAAACTCAAGGCCAACAGCGGGTGGATCTGGCCTGTGGGGTGCTTAGATCTGACCCGCAGGGCTGCCCTGCAAACAGCGAAGGACCGGCCCGTGGAGCCTCTGCCAGCAAAAACGGAGCTCGGGAGGACCGTGAGTGCTCGGGCCACCACAAGCGTCCCTGACATGAGTGACGTTGAGCTGGCCACGCCCACCTGACCCCCAAGGTCAGGTGCGGCCGCGCGGGTGGTAATGGGAGCGTCATGGCGCTCCCATGTGACACCTCTCCTGCGCGAGCTGCACTGGCTCCCGGTGGTCTTCCGGGTGCGCTTCAAGGTTTTGGTTACCACCTTCAAAGCGCTCCATGGCTTAGGACCTGGTTCTCTACGGGACCGCCTACTACCACCAATAGCCTCCCACTGGCCAGTACGCTCTTATAGAGAGGGACTCCTCCGGGTGCCATCAGCCAAACAGTGTCGGCTGGCGACCCCTAGGGGGAGAGCCTTCTCTGTGGGGGCACCTACCGTCTGGAATGAGCTCCCCCCAGAGATACGGAGGATTCCGGATCTGCGCACCTTCCGCCACGCTGTGAAGACTTTTTTATTCCATCAAGCGGGCTTGGCCTAATCTCCTCCCTCTTTTAATATGTAAATTTTAATCTGTTTTTAAATTATTGGGGTGTTTTAATCTGTCTGGGCCAAAATGATTTAATTTGATTTTATCTGGTTTTAAATTTTGTGTATTTATGTATTTTATTGCTTGGCTGTTCACCGCCCTGAGTCCTTCGGGAGTAGGGCGGTATACAAATCAAATAAACTAAACTAAACTAAACTAAACTAAGGTCAAACACAATCCTGATGTGGCCCTCAATGAAATTGAGTTTGACACCTCTGCTCTAGAAAGAGTGCAGAGAAGAGCAACCAAGATGATAAGGGGACTGGAGGCTAAAACATACGATGAACGGTTGCAGGAACTGGGCATGGCTGGTCTAGTGAAGAGAAGGACCAGGGGAGACAGGATAGCAGCCTTCCAGTATTGGAGGGGCTGCCACAGAGAGGAGGGGGTCAAGCTATTCCCCAAAGCACCTGAAGGCCAGATGAGGAATAATGGATGGGAACTGATCAAGGAGAGATTCAACCTAGAAATAAGGAGAAATTTTCTGACAGTGAGAACAATCAATTGATGGAGGAGAAGTTGCCTTCAGAAGTTGTGGGAGCTTCGTCACTGGAGGCTTTCAAGGGGAAACTGGACTGCCATTTGTTGGGGATGGTGTAGGATCTCCTGCTCGGGTGGGGGGTTGGAGTAGATGACCTACGAGGTCCCTTCCAACTCTGTTAATCTTCACCCCCAAAGTTCAAAGGTGTCCATTTTCTTCTTATCCTGCTTCTTCCAAGTTCTATTTTCACTTCAATAACACCTCAAGAAGTGATTGGACAGCCATATGTCTGAAATGGTACAGGGTATTCTGCTCGAGCAAGGGGTTGGACTAGAAGACCTACGAGGTCCCTTCCAGTTTTACTATTCTATGTTCTATTTATTTATTTATTTTTATTTTATTATTCATATTTCTATGCCGCCCACTCTCCGAGGATTCTGGGCAGCTTGCAACAATCGACAGTATACTAAATAACATATTGCCCCCAACAATCTGGGTCCTCATTTTATCCACCTCGGAAGGATGGAAGGCTGAGTCAACCTTGAGTCGGTGAGATTTGATCCGCCGATCTGCTGAACTAGCAGTCAGCTGAAGTAGCTGCAGTACAGCACTCTAACCACTGTGCCACCTCGGCTCCTTCTATGGACCTTCTCATTTGATATTCATTGTTCATAAATCATCTTTTAACATCTGGCACCAAGTTTTCTGTGATCTACCCCCACCCCCTTTGCCTTAGGTGGCTCCCATCATATAGCGCTTTTCGCGTATCGATATTCTGGCAAGTGAAGAATATGACCAGCTAGGCTCATTTGACTTTCCATCATAATGACCTGCAGATTTCCTGGATCCACTCCACTGCAAAACTTCCTCACTGCAGACACGGTGGCACAAAATGACCCCCAGAAATGCCTAACTTAGCATGTTTGACACCACCAAATTGAGGCATCCACCTCTAATTGTGCTTGGTGGGGAGGAGGAGGAGGAGGACGAGGAGGACGAGGAGGACGAGGAGGACGAGGAGGAGGAGGAGGAGGAGGAGGAGGAGGAGGAGGAGGAGGAGGAGGACAAGGACGAGGAGGACGAGGAGGAGAAGGAGAAGGAGAAGGAGAAGGAGAAGGAGAAGGAGAAGGAGAAGGAGAAGGAGAAGGAGAAGGAGAAGGAGAAGACACATTTGGAAGAGATACAGAGTATTGGCGAGTGCCCTTGGCATCACCAGAATTAGCCATTCAGTGCTGCCTAGAGTGGATAATGGAGACTGCAGAAATACTGTAGGAAAAACTTTCTCTACATATGCCAGAGAATGAGAAGGCAACATTATGCACAGTTGGCATAGACTGTACCATTTTGGACTACAGTTGGGGAGGGAAAAAGCACCAACTGCACAAAAATGATTCTTTCTGGAGTTTAAAAGAAAGAAATCATCCACTCTCATTTCCAATGAAGAATATTTGTAGCTCAGGATTGAAATGAGGGGTTCTTGGTGCTCTCTGAGTTTGGTGGTTTTCTTGCAGATATTTCATTACCCAAACGAGGTAACACAATCAGTGCTAGAAGGGATGGGTTTGGTTTGGTTGGGAGGAGGAGGGGGAGGGGGAAGAGGAGGAGGAGGAGGAGGAGGGGGGGGAGGAGGAAGAAGAAGAGGAAAAAGAAGAAGAGGAGGAAGAAGAAGAAAAAGAGGAGGAGGAGGGGAGGAGGAAGAAGAGGAGGAGGAAGAGGAAGAAGAAGAAGAGAAGGAGGAGGGGAGGAGGAAGAAGAAGAGGTGGAGGAGGAGGAAGAAGAAGAAGAAGAAGAGGAGGAGGAGGAGGAGGAGAAGAGGAGGAGGGGGAGGGGAGAAGGAGGATGGAAGGAGGAGGAGGAGAAGAAGAAGAGGAGGAGGAGGAGGAGAGGAGGAGGAGGGGGAGGAGGAAGAAGAAGAGGAAAAAGAAGAAGAGGAGGAGGAGGAAGAGGAAGAAGAAGTAGAGGAGGAGGAGGGGAGGAGGAAGAAGAAGAGGTGGAGGAGGAGGAGGAAGAAGAAGAGGAAGAAGAAGAACAGGAGGAGGAGGGGGAGGAGGAGGAGGAGGAGGTGGAGGTGGAGGAGGAGGAAGAAGAAGAGGAAGAGGAAGAGGAAGAAGAAGAAGAAGAAGAAGAAGAAGAAGAAGAAGAAGAAGAAGAAGAAGAAGAAGAAGAAGAAGACTACTGCAATTTTCTCTGTGTGGGACTACCCTTGAAGAGGGTGTTGCAAATTCAGTGAGCTTTGGCCATGACCCTTTCCCAAGCACAAATCCAAGGATTGGTTTTAAGCTTTAAAGCTTTAACCAACTTCGGTCCTGAATCTCAGATTTCCAAAGTGGCTTTTTAAAAGATATTTTCTCTTCCAGAAGACCATCTGTGGGGCAGTGGGTGAAGGACTTCTGCAGACTCCCCCAGAATGATACAATACACTCCTTTGGTATCTCTGTTATGACCCCTTTCAGGAAAATGGTTCAGATCTTATCAGCCAGAACTTTTGCATTAAACTACCGGTAATAAGAATTGGTTCCTTTCCCACCATGATGATTTCTATTGTTTTTAATCATCAGTTTGAAAAGTGGTTAACTCTGTAGGTAAATAGGCAGGTAAAGACGGGAATAACAGATTAAAAATATTCAAATAAAACCCATCACGCCAAAAAAAACCCCTCCAACCTTGCTGACTTCAAAGATAGAAGGAAGTTAGAGATTGAACGAACCGAATTATGGTGGGTTTTTTTTTTTCCAGATGGGCTTCCAGCAAAATTAAGCCAGGCAATGCAGCTGGAACCAGCTAATTCAGAAACAGAGGTGGGGGGAGTGGGGAATCCTGCCTAAAAGCCAAACGTGGATGAATCATAAATCCAATCGAACCATGTCCGAGTCTCTGGCCAAACTCAAGCCATACTTCACTGACTTCAGAGCTGCTGATCGCACAATCACAGCTGCAGTTCAGAACCTTGGATTAACGGCTCGCTTGATGAGTTGTAGTGGAATTTTCAAAATGAGGGAACTTTGCCTAAAGTTAAATCACAGATATGAACCTTTCCTTGGCCTTGTCATACGTTGGAGCTGTGGGTTGAAGAATAAGATACTTGAAGACAGAGGGGGGGAGGGAGAGAGAGAGAGAGAGAGAGAGAGAAAGAAAGGGAAAGAGGGAAAGAGAGAGAGGGAAAGAGGGAAAGAGAGAGAGAAAGAGAGAGATAGAAAGAGGGAAAGAGGGGGAAGAGAGAAAGAAAGAGGGAAAGAGAGAGAAAGAGGGAAAGAGAGAGAGGGAAAGAGAGAGAGAGAGAAAGAGGGAAAGAGAGAAAGAGGGAAAGAGAGAGAGAAATACAGGGAATGTTAGGTGTTTTGTGCCAGCCATGGCAGTCTCTTCAAAGGCCACCAGATGGGGGCAAAGAGGCACCTTTGATCCCACTGGTGGGTCAAGGGGCTCCGGCCCCTGCAGCCCCATTGGGGAAAGTTAATGGCCCTCCGGCCCCCTCACACACCTTGTAAGGGAGGGGCCAGGGGCCCCTATAAGAACCCCTGCACAGGGGCTGCTCCTCCCCCTTTTTTTCCCTTTTTACCCTTTCCCTTTTGCCTGCTCTTGTCCTAGTCTCCTATGGGACTGATCCATGGGCTCAATCCAGGCATGGATGCCTCCATGCCTGGGACCTTATTTTACTCCACTTTTACTACTAAATAAAGACTTAATTTGATTGCATCCTTGCGTGCTGACCTTTTCTTGGAAGCGCCCTCAACGAACCATCATCCTTCGTGAGATCCCTCACAGGGAAAGAGGGAAAGAGAGAGAGAGAAAAAGAGAAAGAGAAAGAGGGAAAGAGAGAAAGAGAGAGAAAGATGGATGGATGGATGGAGATGAGGGGGAGAGAGAGAGAGAGATTGAAGGATAAATAAAGAGAGAGAAAGATAATGGATAGATAAAGAGAGAAAGAGATGGATGGAGATGATGGATAGATAAATAGAAACAGATAGAAGGATGGAGAGTGAGATGGATGGAGATGATGGAGAGATAAATAGAGAGAGGGATAGATAGAGAGAAGGATGGATGGACAGAGGGATGGAGGGATGATGAAATAATAAGTAGGCAGGTAGGGATAGACGGATAGGTAGATGGATGGATAGAAGGAAGGAAGGAAGGAAGGAAGGAAGGAAGGAAGGAAGGAAGGAAAGAATAGATAGATAGATAGATAGATAGATAGATAGATAGATAGATAGATAGATAGATAGATTTTCAAAATTTGTCCCCTAAATTTAATCCAAAACTAAGCAGTTTGGACCCATTCCTTGTCGGATATCTTCTTCCATGCTATATGGAGCTGGCCATCCTAAGTGCTCCGTTGCATGAGTAAGGAACTCGTTAGCATGCACGGAAGAGATCTTTTAATTCAGGGCCCTGGATTTATGGTGGGGAAAATTTCCTTCCCACCCACCTCTCTTTTCATCTCCCACTTAATTCCATTCCGGCAGCCAAATTGCTCTCGTTTAACTGCGATTACAAAGGCGGGGGCTGATGGGAGAGGTTAATCAAAGCGTGTGGGGAGGGGGTGTAACCATTTGTAAATATTAAGCCACTCTTTCCAGGCCTCTCCTTAAAACAAGCTTAATAAACTCCCCGGCTTTTACAAGAGGAGGAGAAAGTGTCTCGCTTAGAAACTGAATCGGCGAGAATTCAGGTTTATTCAGGTTCAAAGGATCGAAATCAGGGGTGGGCTGTTGGGGGTTCGCAGGGGTTCGGAAAAACCTCTAGCTAAGATTCTGTGCAGTTCGGAGAACCCCCAAATCCCACTCCTGGCTGGCCTTGCCCATCCCACCCCTCCCAGGAGTCTCCACGTGGCCCGTTTTGGATGCAGGTAAGTGCAGGGCACGCACGGAGGCTCAAGGAGGGCAAAAAACGTGACTTCCAGAAGTTTGGGATTGGGCCTCTAGAGGGCCTCTGGAGCCCGGGGAGAGCAAAAACATCCCCCTCCCACCAAGGTGCAGGAGGCCGACCAGGCCACGCCCACCATGGCCACGCCCACCCAGCAACCAGGCAGAGGACCCTTTGCTAAAATATTTGAAGCCCACCCCTGATCAAAATGATTATTTTTAAACTCTGATAAACACGTCTCCCCATTGGCTTCATGGCATTCGTCGCCCCGTTTCAAGACAGTTCAGATTCTGTGGGACAGGTAATCTTCCACTTGCAACCATTTAACGATGGTTCAAAAGTTACGGCAGCCTTGGAAAAATGGACTCACAACTTACGCTCACGCTTACAACTGTTGCACCACCTGGGCTGTCACGTGGTCACAATTCAGTGGCTTGGCAAGCAGTTGGCATTTACGATTGAAGGGCCCTGCCGATGGCATGATCATGATTTGCTACCGTTTTTATTGATTTCTGGCAAAAAAACCAAACAAAAGAACACCCAGTGGATTCACTTAACAATGTGTGGTTTGCTCAATAGATACAGATACGGATTAAGGGAGGGGAAGGGATCTTGTAGGTCATCTAGTCCAACCCCCTGCCCAAGCAGGAGACCCTACACCATTTCTGACAGATGGCAGTCCAATCTCTTCTTGAAAGCTTCCAGCAATGAAGCTCCCACAACTTCTGAAGGCAACTTCTATTCCATCAGTTATTTAATTGATCTCACTGTCAGAAAATTTCTCCTTATTTCCAGGTTTAATCTCTCCTTGGTCAGTTTCCATCCATTATTCCTTGTCTGGCCTTCAGGTGCTTTGGGAAATAGCTTGACCCCCTTCCTCCTCTCTGTGGCAGCCCCTCAAATATTGGAAGACTCCTCTCCTGTCTCCCCTGGTCCTTCTCTTCACTAGACCAGCCAGGCCCAGTTCCTGCAACCGTTCATTGTATGTTTTAGCCTCCAGTCCCCTCATCATACCGGTTGCTCTTCTCTGCATTTTTTCCAGAATCTCAACATCTTTTTTAAAACTGGATGCAGTATTCTAGGTGTGGTCAATGACCATGTGATTCAGTTAAAAACTGCTGTATAAATGGTCATAAAACGAGACCTGACTAAATTTACAACTGCAATGATTTACAATGACAATTCTGTTCCCAATTGTGATTCTAAATCAAGGATTACCTGTACAGGAGCACACCTTAAATCATCTTTGGACACCTTTCCTTAGTTTCTCCTACATGTTCTACCTACTTAAATCATCAGAGAAGAAAGCTTATATCAGTGGAAAAATGGTTGCTCGGCAAATCCTCACTGATGGGGTAGGAGGTTCTTGAGCTGCCAACTACATTTTGCTAAGTTCCGTTTTTCCCCGAAAATAAGACCCTGTCTTATATTTTTTTTGAACCCCGAAATAAGTGCTTGGCCTTATTTTCGGGGAGGTCTTATTATTTTTGGGTGCGTGGAGGAAACCAGTGGAAATGGCGGGGACCGGCTGCACATGTGTTTCAATATTTTCGGGGAGGGCTTATTTTCAGGGAGGGCTTATTTTAGTGCATGCGATTGGGCTTATTATCAGGGGATGTCTTATTTCTGGGGAAACAGGGTATAGTTTTATTAAACAGCAGCTATGAATTTGCTAACCATCTTGTTGGGCCATCCCCTTGCACCAAAGACTTACAGTATATCACAATTGACCCACAACACAAAATGGCGCTCAAGGAGGAAACTTAATAAAACCAGAACTTCATCAGAAGCATCCGAAGTCATGGAACTAGGCATCCAAATCGGAGGGGGAGGGGGATTAAGGGGTATAACATCTGGTTAAGGTCCTTGTCCTTGACCTGTTGTCCCTTTCTGAATACCATCACTCTGCTTAACAACTAATTCCCACAACATTGTCAAATAATTTACTAAGACTGTATTATTATTATTATTCTCTTCTTTCCTAGTATCTCTCTCTTCCCACTTATGACTATAACCATGCTGCTTGTATCTTTCAACTTATATTGTTTTTATTTGTTTCCTAGTACAATTTGATAGCTTCTTAGTAACCTTGACTATCACTAAGTGCTCTATCTTTTTATTCTCGATGAATGTATATTATTCTAGCTTTTTGGATGAGGCACCGTGTTGCGGTGGTTCTCCTCCTTTCTCTCCGACCGGTCGCAGTTTGTGTTGGCAGGGGGGCAGAGGTCGACCTCGAGGCCTCTCATCTGTGGAGTGCCGCAGGGATCGGTCCTCTCGCCCCTTCTGTTCAACATTTATGTAAAGCCGCTGGGCGAGATCATCTGTGGCTTTGGGGTGAGATACCACCAGTACGCTGATGACACCCAGCTGTACATCTCCACCCCAGGCCACCCCAATGATGCCCTTGAAGTGATGTCCCAGTGCCTGGAGGCTGTGCGGATCTGGATGGGGAGGAACAGGCTCAAGCTCAACCCTTCCAAGACTGAGTGGCTGTGGCTCCCGGCATCCCGATATAGTCAGTTGACTCCATCACTGACTATTGGGGGTGAGTCTTTGGCCCCCACAGAAAGGGCTCGCAATCTGGGAGTCCTCCTGGATATGCAGCTGTCCTTGGAGGAACATCTGACAGCTGTAACCAGGGGGACCTTTTGTCAGGTTCGCCTGATTCGCCAGTTGCGGCCCTTTCTTGATCGGGATTCCCTGTGCACAGTCACTCATTATTTATTTATTTTATTTTATTTATTTATTAAATTTTTATACCGCCCCCTCTCCCGAAGGACTCGGGGCGGTGAACAGCCAGAATTAAAAACACACAATACGAATATTAAAATACATTAAAACAAAATTAAATTATCTTAGGCTTCTCCAATTTAAAACCCCGTTACCCATAAAATTCACCAATTAAAAATTTTTAACCCAGCCCGGCTTGCTGAAATAAAAAAGTTTTCAGGGCCCGGCGGAAGGTCCGGAGGTCCGGGATTAGTCGTATCCCTGGGGGTAGCTCATTCCAGAGGGCGGGTGCCCCCACAGAGAAGGCTCTTCCCCGGGGGGTCGCCAGCCAACATTGCCTGACAGACGGCACCCTGAGGAGACCCTCTCTGTGGGAGCGTGTTGGCCGGTGGGAGGTTATCGGAGGCAGAAGGTGGTCTCGTAAATAGCTGGGTCCTAAGCCATGGAGCGCTTTGAAGATGAGAACCAACACCTTGAAGCGCACTCGGAAGACCACCGGAAGCCAATGCAGCTCGCGCAGGAGAGGTGTCACGTGGGAGCGCCATGTCGCCCCCATAAGTACCCGCGCGGCCGCATTCTGCACCAGTTGGAGCCTCCGAGTGCTCCTCAAGGGGAGCCCCATGTAGAGAGCGTTGCAGTAGTCGAGGCGCGAAGTAACGAGGGCATGAGTGACCGTGCATAGGGAGTCCCGATCCAGAAAGGGGCGCAACTGGCGTATCAGGCGAACCTGATAGAAAGCCCCCCTGGCCACGGCCGTCAAATGCTCTTCTAAAGACAGCCGTGCATCCAGGAGGACACCCAAGTTATGCGCCCTCTCCGTGGGGGCCAATGTCTCGCCCCCAATAGTCAGCGATGGCACCAGCTGACTATATTGGGACGCCGGCAGCCACAGCCACTCAGTCTTGGAGGGATTGAGTCGGAGCCTGTTCCTCCCCATCCAGGCCCGCACCGCCTCCAGGCACCGGGACATCACTTCAAGGGCATCATTGGGGTGGTCTGGGGTGGAGATGTACAGCTGGGTGTCATCAGCGTACAGATGGCACTGCACCCCAAAACCACGGATGATCTCGCCCAGCGGCTTCACATAAATGTTGAACAGGAGAGGCGAGAGGACCGACCCCTGTGGCACCCCACAAACCAAGTGCCTTGAGGTCGACCTCTGCCCTCCAGCCAACACAGACGGCGACCGGTCGGAGAGATAGGAGGAGAACCACCATAAAACAGTGCCTCCCACTCCCAACCCCTCCAACTGGCGCAGCATGATACCATGGTCGATGGTATCAAAAGCCGCTGAGAGGTCTAATAGGACCAGAACAGAGGAACAACCTCTGTCCCGAGCCCTCCAGAGATCATCAACCAACGCGACCAATGCCGTTTCCGTGCTGTACCTGGGCCTGAAGCTGGACTGGAACGGATCTAGATAGACGGTTTCATCCAGGTACTGTGGGAGCTGTCGCGCAACCACACTCTCAACAACCTTCGCCAAAAAGCGAAGGTTGGAAACTGGACGATAGTTTGCTAAAACAGCTGGGTCCAGAGAGGGCTTCTTGAGGAGGGGCCTCACCACCGCCTCTTTCAAGGTGGGAGGCAAGAACCCCTCACTCAAGGAAGCATTTATAATCCTCTGGAGCCAGCCTCGTGTAACCTCCCAGGTAGCCAGCACCAACCAGGAGGGACACGGGTCCAATAAACATGTGGTTGCGTTCAACCTCCCCAGCATCCTGTCCACGTCCTCGGGAGTCACAGGGTCAAACTCATCCCAGATAACCGTCTCAAGACAGACCTCGGACAACCCGCCTGTACCTACCCAGTCAGAGTCCAAGCCTTCCCGAATCTGAGCGACTTTATCGTGCAGATAATGCGCAAAATCCTCAGCACGACCTTGCAAGGGGTCTTCCCGCGCTCCCAGATGGAGAAGGGAGCGAGTCACCCTAAACAAGGCAGCTGGGCGATTCTCTGCCGACGCGATAAGAGCGGAAAAGTAATTACACTTCGCCGCCTTTATCGCCACTAAGTAGGTCCTGATATAAGACCTCACTAGTGTACGATCAGATTCGGAGCGACTGGCCCTCCAACTACTCTCTAGGCGTCTTTTCCGGCGTTTCATCCCCCTCAGCTCCTCGGAGAACCAAGGAGCTGGGAAGATTCGGTGCCGGGTCAGAGGCCGCAAAGGCACGACCCGATCTAAAGCACCAGCGGCCGCCCTATCCCAGGCGGCCACCAGGTCTTCCGTCGAGTCGCGCGCCAGAGTCTCAGGAAATGGCCCAAGCTCCATTCGGAACCTATCAGGATCCATCAGGCGCCTGGGGCGGAACCACCTGATCGGTTCCGCCTCCCTGCGGTGGGGCATAGCGGTCAGGAAATCAAGTCTAAGGAGAGAATGGTCTGACCATGACAAGGGTTCGATAACTATATCCCCTGTATCTAAGCCATTCAACCACTGACCAGAGACGAAAACCAAGTCCAGCGTGTTTCCTCCTATGTGAGTGGGGCCCTGAATTAACTGGGTCAGGTCCATGCCGTCATGGAAGCCATGAACTCCCGAGCCACCTCAGATGCCTCACCGATGGACGGCAGGTTGAAATCCCCCATGACTAAAAGCCTGGGGGTATCAACCACCACCCCGGCTATAACATTGAGGAGCTCGGGCAGGGTCGCTGCCACGCAGCAAGGAGCCAGGTACGCAACCAGCAGGCCCATCTGCCTCCCATGGCCCCACTTCACAAGGAGAGACTCACAACCGGCTATCTGAGATACAGTGGCCTCCCTAGGATCAAGACCTTCCTTTATAATAACCGCCACCCCCCCCACCCCTACCCTGGGCCCTTGGCTGATGGAATGCACGGAAACCCGGTGGGCACATTTCTACGAGGGGGACCCCCCCCTCCAAGCCCAGCCAGGTCTCAGTAATACCCGCCAGGTCCGCTCCCCCCTCCTGAATCAGCTCACAAATGAGGGGGGCTTTATTAGCCACGGACCTGGCGTTGCACAGCATCAGCCTAAAACCCAGGCTCTGAGACTCCGGACAACCCAGGGAACGAGAAGAGCATTGGGGGCCGGAGCATGTCACCGCTTGGAGACAGCGGATACGTGCCCCCACAACATGATATGGCCCCCTGCTCCCACCATACCTGCCTCTCCCACCTACGGTCCTGATGACATCGCCCTCCTCCCTACCAACACCAACCCCCTCCGATCCCCGCTCCGCACCTCCCCTAGCGCGGCCCTGTGCCGGGCCTGGTCCCCTCCCCAACAAATCACCCTCCCTATCCTTTGCCAAACAACCCTCCCCCCTCCCAAAACCCCTTAAAAGATTGGCAAACGACAATTTTAAAAAACCCCTCAACCCCCTCTTCGCCGCATGCCACCTCTCGGGATTCCAAAATCCGTCATCAAGGTAGGCCCTCGATAGAGTGGAGGACCAATTCTGCGAGAGGGGGGAGTCTCGCAGAACAAGAAGCTCAGCTGCCGTATACATTTTGCCACAGAGGATAAGTGACCATGTCCCAAGGGTCAGATGACAAATAAGAGGTCCAAAAGGGAGCAAATAAAGTGGGGGCATCCAAAGTCCGAGGTCCAAAGTCCACTGTCCCCTCACCACAGTGGGAAGGATCTCTTGCCAAGTCGACACAGTTCAAGGGGGATACAATCCAACCACC
This sequence comes from Pituophis catenifer annectens, assembly GCF_029215685.1. NCBI lineage: Eukaryota > Metazoa > Chordata > Lepidosauria > Squamata > Colubridae > Pituophis > Pituophis catenifer. Next base: position 5,227,223 of record NW_027256890.1, read on the forward strand.
CTCTCACGGTGATTGGTCTGATGGTCAGTCCCCTCTACTGGTGAGATGGAAGTAGTGAACCTTTGCAATATCAGTTCAGCAGGGGTTAAGGTCCATAGCCACCCTCTCACAGTGGCTGGTCTAATAGTCCACAACCACCCTCTCACAGTGGTTGGTCTGATGGTCAGTCCCCTCTGCTGGTGAAGTGCAGATAATACCATACCGACACCGCTCGAGGGGCACAAAAAACCAAAACCACCCTCTCACGGTGGCTGGTATGATGGACAGTCCCCTCTGCCGGTGGGATGGAAGAAGTGAACCGGCTCCCATAAGCTCCCAACACAATTTACAGTCCCCCTCCATGGCAGGGGGAAGGGCTCTGATGAATATGAGCTGGATTTCAGTGCCAGCGAGTCCATAAACGGCAACCAGTCCGAGATAGGTATAATGCCAAGGGGAACGATGGAAAATAAAGGGAAAAATCTCCCAGCCCCCAAAAGTCAGCGGAGGCCTCCCAACAACGTGAGGGACTAACCCATCAGCTGGGCAGCCCCCCCCCCCCCCCCCGCTGGTCATAGCCTGTCCCGGACGGACAAATTTGCCGTTAAATCCATCAAGCACCACAGCAGGGTTGATGGCTGACGCTCTCCTTCCCGCCGTCGCCAGACGGCCGCCATTGCAGCCGCAGTCGCCGCCAACGCCGCTTTCACTGCCGCTGCCAAAGAAAAAGACTCTGGCAGCGTCCCCGAGCTCATCAGGGAGTCTGACGGCCCCAAGGCAACTGGGGAGATCCCTGGGCATGGGGCCATCCCCAGGACCACCGACGACCTCCACGGGCCCGTCGCCGCCGCTGCTCCGACTTCCGAGCTGGCTCCGGCCCAGAAAAACACCGCCGCCCAGCCGCTCATGCCCTCGTCACCTCTCGCCTTGACTACTGCAACGCTCTCTACATGGGGCTCCCCTTGAAGAGCACCCGGAGGCTCCAACTGGTCTAGAAAGCAGCAGCGCGGGTAGCGACGGGAGCAGCATGGCGCTCCCATGTAACACCGTTCCTGCGCGAGCTGCACTGGCTCCCAGTGGTCTTCCAGGTGCGCTTCAAGGTGCTGGTTATCACCTTTAAAGCGCTCCATGGCATTGGGCCTAGCTATCTTCGAGACCGCCTGCTGCTACCGACGGCCTCCCATTGTCCCGTGCGCTCCCACAGAGAGGGCCTCCTCAGGGTGCCATCAGCCAATCAATGCAGGCTGGTGACCCCCAGGGGGAGGGCCTTCTCTGTGGGGGCACCTACCCTCTGGAATCAGCTGCCCCCAGAGATAAGGAGAATCCAAGACCTTAGCGCCTTCCGCCGTGCCCTTAAAACCCACTTTTTCCAGCAAGCCGGGCTGGCTTAAGAAGAAATTTTAAATGTTTTAATTGGTTTGTATTTTTAATTTTGGGCCCAATTTATATATATTTTAATTGTTTTTTTTTAATATTTGTATTTTATGTTTTTTAATTCTGGCTGTACACTGCCCTGAGTCCTTAGAGAGAAGGGCGGTATATAAATTTAAAATAAATAAAATTTAAATAAAAATTCTCCTTGTGTACACTGAGAGCATCTGCACCAAAGACAAATTCCCTTGTGTGTCCACTCACACTTGGCCAATAAAGAATTCTATTCTGTTCTGTTCTGTTCTGTTCTGTTCTGTTCTGTTCTGTCCTGTCCTACTCTACTCTACTCTACTCTACTCTACTCTACTCTACTCTACTCTACTCTACTCTACTCTACTCTACTCTACTCTATTCTTCTCCCCGTCTATGCTATGCTATGCTATGCTATGCTATGCTATGCTATCCTATCCTATCCTATCCTATCCTATCCTATCCTATCCTATCCTATTTTTTAACAAGAGGGTCTCCTCAAAGGACCTCTAGAAAGGTGAAATCAAGTCGGGAGCATCCAATTAAGATGAGAGAAGAAGAATGAACCAAAGAAGCTTTTTGGATGAGAAGCGAAATGTTTTCAAGGGGAGGACAAAACCCCAAGAAAGTCCAGTTGTCTTTTAGAAAAGCACCTTTGGGACAACTGTGACCTGGATGGTGGAGAATCTCCACACGACTCAAAATAGCAGAGTTGGAAGGAACCTTGGAGGTCTTCTAGTCCAACCCACTGCTCAAGCCAATCCCATACCAAGTTCTCGGAACAACCGAGAAAGCACACCATCAATTGTCTATGGAGATTCTGAATCCTTCAGGTCATGGTTGTCCCCAAGAGGCTTTTTCAAGAGGCAACTGGACTTTTGGTTTTTTCTTTGAAGACGTTTCACTTCTCAACCAAGAAACTTCTTCAGCTCTGATAGGATAATGGGGAATGGAAGGACTGAGACTCCTTGCAGACAGCTAGTCATTTGCATCCTTTTAGAAGGTTGTTGAGGCCACTTGGAGGTTTATCTGCGTCCTCAGGGTCACCTGAGTTGTGCTCCTGGTTCCTGTAGTCTGCATTTTTTCCTCTGCAAATCCATTCCTACTCCCACACCATTCCAAGCGTCTTCATTCCAAATTGCATAGCTAAAAGTCTGTAGAGATTCACAGTCATCCAGGTCATGGTTGTCCCAAAGGGGCTTTTTCAAGAGGCAGCTGGACTTTCTTGATTTTTCTCTGAAGAGGTCTCGCTTCTCATCCAAGAAGCTTTTTTCCGTTCTTGACTGGATGGTGGGGAATGGAAATCAGAGCTGAAGAAGCTTCTTGGATGAGAAGTGAAACGTCTTCAAGAGAAAAACCAGAAAGTCCAGGTGCTTCTTGACAATGTACCTGTGGGACACACCATCGATTATCCCTATCCTTCTCAGTCAATTCCTTATTCCTTTAGGTAGAAACTGGGGAGAGAAATCTAGCAAAACCAGTTTTTCAGCAGGGTCTTTCTCGAGTCCATCCAAGTTTGCTTAGTTTGCGGCTTGCCAACTCAACGTAGTTCTCTCTCTCTCTCTCTCTCTCTCTCTCTCTCTCTCTCTCTCTCTCTCTCTCTCTCTCTCTCTCGTATATCCCAGATGTTGCTTTTCCTTTCATTTTTTAAAGCAGTCAGTGAGGGATTTAAGTACATCAGAATGACATCTCCCTCTATTAGGTGAAAGTGTGATGGATGACTAAAGCAGCACCTGCAAAGTAAGTTCCTTGCAACTTGTCACTGCCAATCACATTTGCCATCTGTCTTCTATTTATCCCCACCACGGGCCTGACAGCCTTCTCTCATATTGTTTCATTTTCTTATCATTGCAACCCTCTCAATGTTTTCTCTACGGAGGCCCGAAAAGTATTGGAATGCCAAAGTGGGAAGAGAAGAGAAGTAATACACACACAAAATCCCCACACGCATGCATGCACGCACGCACGCACTAATATCAAAATTGCTTTTAAAAAGATGAGTTCCCCCAGCCCGCAAGTGCGCCAAGACCTCTCAAAAACCAGCATTTAAAAACCTGATATTTTTTCCCCCTCCTCCTCCTCTCTTCTACTTTAATGGAAACTTTATTGGGAAAAAGTTCAGCTCGTCTCCTTTTCTAAGTTCTTGAAGTCTTCCAGGTTTTTTGTTTTTTAAAAAAAGGAATAATCTTGGAAAGGAAAACTCGTTTGGACCATGGGATGGTTAAAAAAAAAAAAAAACCTCTTTAAATCAGAGATTTTTTTTTTTTATTGGGGATTATATCTGAAATATATAATACAGAATTGAAATATCTGATTGTGAATGTTGTAATAAGAGCCTGTAGTACAGTGGACTAAAGCACTGTATTTAACATCTGCTGCTTGCAATTACTGCAAGTTCAAATCTCACCAGGCTCAAGGTTGACTCAGCCTTCCATCCTACTCATCTGAGCTGAAGTACCAAGACAAGGACGAGAAGGATCACCTTAAAATCCAGATGTTCTACTCATCTGAGCTGAAGTACCAAGACAGGGACGAGAAGGATCACCTTAAAATCCAGATGTTCTACTCATCTGAGCTGAAGTACCAAGACAGGGACGAGAAGGATCACCTTAAAATCCAGATGTTCTACTCATCTGGACCCAAACTACCAAGATAGGGACGAGAAGGATCGCCTTAAAATCCAGATGCTCATCTGGGCCAGAACTATCAAGAAAAGGAGAACCTCCTTAAAATCCAGATGTTCTACTCATCTGAGCCAAAGTACCAAGATAGGGACAAGAAGGATTGCCTTAAAATCCAGATGTTCTACTCATCTGGGCCTAAACTATGAAGAAAAGGGTGAGAAGGATCTCCTTAAAATCCAGATGTTCTACTCATCTGGGCTGAAGCACCAAGACAGGGATGAGGCCTTCAAAACCAGAAGGTCCCACTTATCTAGGCCCAAAACACCTTCCATTTTGTTCAAGAATCTTCTCCTCCAACCCACGTCTCCCAACGCACGACAGGGGAAACCTTCATGTTTTTTTCCCAACTCTCCTTCTCATTATTTCAGAAAGCGAGGGAGCCCTCTTACTTTTATTGAGTTAAACAGGGATAGCAATTAAATACCAGGTGAAAGAGCAATCTGTCAAAAACGCCTTGGCATCTTGCCCAACCCTTTCCAGATTCTCCTCTAATGTCTCTACTGATCCCCTGCCAAGTTCTCGGGCTTGGCAATTATTTCATTGTATGACACACTTTGATAGGACTTGTGGGAACGTGGGACTTGGAAGAAGAGTGATTGGAAGTAAACAACAGCAGGAAGAAAGGTATGTCTGAGATGTGAATCGAGGCGTTACGGATCTCAGGGTGGCTTCTGCCGAGGCCAGGAGATCTAGACCCGGGATGGCGAACCTATGGCACGCGTGCCACAGGTGGCACGCAGAGCCATCTCTGGGGGCACGCGAGCTGACACCCAGGTCAGCTCCACCGTGCATGCCCGCCACCTCCCACCGGCCAGCTTATTTTTGGGTCTCTGCCGGGAGGCACGCACGCACGCATGGGTGGGGGGTGGGGGCAGTGGGGGGTTCCCCCCTGTTCTGCCTGGTTCCACTGAGCCGGTAGCGGTGATGATATGACTTCACCGAACCGGTTCTGCCCACCCCCCCCACTCCCCCGCATTATTCTTACCTTTTATTTGGCCCCACCCCCAATCTATTGCTGCCTCCTGAGTCCCAGCTGATCGGCTAGAAGGAAAAAAACTATTTAAACTCTTGCCGTGGGGCTTCAAAGGGCCGCTCTACAGCTGATCAGTGTTAAAAGGCAGTGTGGTGGTAGACCAGTGCCTCCTAAAATGAATGAGTAGACTGGTACAGCTCTGCTATTCATCTGAGCTGAAGTACCAAGACAGGGACGAGAAGGATCACCTTAAAATCCAGATGTTCTACTCATCTGGGTCCAAACTACCAAGACAGGAATGAGAAGGATAGCCATAAAATCCAGGTCTTCTGCTCATCTGGGCTGGAACTATCAAGAAAAGGAGGACCTCCTTAAAATCCAGATGTTCTACTCATCTGAGCAGTTAAAAGCCTGGTAGACCAGTACCTCTGCTAAATCCTAAAGAATTGTCACATGACCATCAAACCACGCCCACAAAATAAGCCACGCCCACAGAACCGGTAGTAAAAAAATTTAGAACCCACCCCTGGGTGGGGGGGTTGCACATGCATGCACAGAGGAGGAATGGAGGGTTCAGCGCCCCCTGTGCCACATTTTGGGTCCCAGGAGGCTTCAGGGAGGCCTGCTAGCACCAAAACGAGGCGTGGGGGAGGTTGCGGCATGCCCCGTTTATGTGGGGCAGTGCAGCATGCCCCTCACCCATTTTTGGTCCCAGGAGGCTTCAGGGAGCACAAAAATGGGGGCCGCACACATGCACGGGGACATGGGGGCATGGGGCGGGGGTCGCACATGCATGCACAGGGGTGGGGGAGCATGAGGGAGTCACATGTACATGCACAGGTGGCAGGGCTGCAGGGGGTATTACATTATGGGTGTTGGCACATGTGCGCGTGCTATCGCGTGCACGCTTTTGGCACACGAGGAAAAAAAGGTTCCCTAACAGTACCTTTTCCCTAACAGTTCTCCAAAAAGAACTGTTTTATTGCATATGACTACAACAACTGGTAAGAAGACTTTGTTCTTGGAATATTCCTGGATTGACAATTTAACTATCTTTATCTGTGTATGACCTGGATTGTTTATTGGACTTTGCTTTGCTTTTTCCTAAAAGTAAAAGAATATCACAACTCAGTGTGTCTGTGTATTGACAGTGCTTATTCACAATCACTCTCAGTCGTTTCTCATGTGCACAACCTTGCTACTCAAGGGTTACTCTGCGCATATTCCTTAACAGGTTCGCCATCACTGAACTAGACGTTTGAAAACCTGGGAGACTTGGGAGAAGCTGCAAGACTTTGCCCCTTTCCAAAGTTTCACAAAAACAGCCTTCAAGGAACTCCTTTGGCCACAGCCTGGGGCAAGAGCGAGCCTTCAGATAAATTCACAGCAGGATTCACAGGGATAGGGATTTTCTGTCTTTCGCTGTGAGTTGTATTGTGTGGTGTGTATGGGTGTGGGTGTGGGTGGGTGCATGAAGGGAGGCTCAGCCAATCTCATAGTACACATGTTGTTACTCTGACAATAAAGGTTTGGATCTGAAATTGTGTATAAAACCTAGGACGACCTATAATAGTGCTTTTCCCAAACTTTGGATTAAAATAAATTATTTGCACTGATAAGGTTATCTAGTGGGGTAATGAAATATCTGCAAGAAAACAACCAAGCTCGGAGAACCTCAAGGACCCCTGAAAATGAAATGTTGATCCCTCCCTTCCCTTCCTCCTCCTCCTTTTTAACACTGATGATGTTACCTAGTTTGGTAATGAAACATCTGCAAGAAAGCCACCAAGCTCAGAGAGCGTCAAGTACCTATCCTTCTTCTTCTTCTCCTTCTTCTTCTCTTTCTCCTTCTCCTCCTCCTCCTCTTCCTCCTCACAAATCCAGGGGTGAAATGCTACCGGTTCTCTCCGGTTCGGGCGAATAGGTAGTTTAAAAATGCTTTAAAAAGTTTTAAAAAAGAAGTTGATCACGCCCACCCCAATCACATGACCTCCCCCCCACAAAGCCACGCCCACCGAACCAGTAACAAAAAAATTTGCATTTCACCACTACACAAATCCCTCCTTTCTAAAACTGATGATATTACCTAGTTTGCAAATGAAATAGCTGCAAGAAAGCCACCAAGCTCAGAGAGCATCAAGTAGCCATCCTTCTCCTTCTCCTTCTCCTTCTCCTTCTTCTCCTTCCTTCTCCTCCTCCTCCTCCTCGTCGTCCTCCTCCTCCTTCTCCTCCTTCTCCTTCCTTCTCCTCCTCCTCCTCCTCCTCCTTCTCCTCCTTCTCCTTCTCCTTCTTCTCCTTCCTTCTCCTCCTCCTCCTCCTCCTCCTCCTCGTCGTCCTCCTCCTTCTCCTCCTTCTCCTCCTCCTTCTCCTTCCTTCTCCTCCTCCTCCTTCTCCTTCTCCTCCTTCTCCTTCTCCCCCTTCTCCTTCTCCCTCCTTCTCCTTCTCCTTCCTTCTCCTCCTCCTCCCCCTCCTTCTCCTTCCTTCTCCTCCTCCTCCTCCTCCTCCTCCTTCTCCTTCTCCTCCTTCTCCTCCTTCTCCTTCTCCTCCTCCTTCTCCTTCTCCTTCTCCTTCTCCTCCTTCTCCTTCTCCTTCTCCTTCTCCTTCTCCTTCTCCTTCCTTCTCCTTCTCCTTCTCCTTCTCCTCCTCCTCACAAATCCAGGGGTGAAATGCTACCGGTTCGCTCCGGGTCAGGCGAATAGGTAGTTAAAAATGCTTTAAAAAGTAAAAAAAAAAATTAATCACACCCACCCAGTCACCTGACCTCCCCCCCCCACCAAGCCACACCCACCGAACTGGTAGCAAAAAAATTTGCATTTCACCACTGCACAAATCCCCTCCTTTCTAACACCAATGATGTTACCTGGTTTGGTAATGAAATTCTGGAACACAACAACCAAGCACCGAGAGCGCCGAGAGGAAAAAAAAAATATTTATAATAATTGGTACTGATTCATTAAATTGCTACGCTGCCTGACTCCTAACGCCTCTGGGTGGTTTTATCGATAAAATAAAGCCTCACCACCATTGGAGATTTGAGACTGTTCAATAAATACCCAACACCAGGCACGGCTTAGAATATGATGCAGCTTTTAATTTTGCTGCTTTGGGCATGAAGTTTTTTTTTTTAATTGTTCTTCATGTTGTTTTACACCAAATATATATACTACCGAGAGATGAGATATAACAAACGTTTTCGTATTCTTGTCACACTTAATTTATTTTTTGGGTTTTGGCGTTTGTCGATGCTTTTTTTTCCCCCATTGCTGTTTTCTGATCTCATTCAGAGTGATTTTCATTGTTTATTGTTAATAAATCAGAGGGAATAGGGGCTGTTTGTTTGGATATTGTTGAATTTGGTTGTCTAATAGCTTCTTTTTCTTTTTTCACGAGTGTGATTGGTTCCATGCCCAGCTTTGTGTTTCGGTATTATTCAATTACATCTTTTGAAACATGTGTACATCCTGTCTTTCTGTAGTGAAAGAATCGGATGGCTTCTGCTGCTGAAAATATAAAGAGGGTGGGATATTTAGAAAACCATCCCAAAGTTTTGGTCAACCCTGAAGCTGACCTGAGCGAAGTCATTTGGAGGGATAGGGAGAGGGGGGAATAGAGATAGCTGGGGTTTTGTAGCCAAAACAAAATACTTTCTCCTGGGAACCAAGGTCATTCCCACAGGTGGCCGGAGAGAAGAGGAGTGACGTTACCAAGCAACCGGACAGCAGCACTTTGATTGGACCACGTAACTGATTGGAGAAGGGGAAAAACTTTTAATTAGGTGAAAACCACAGGAACTTTCAGAGTCGGTTTTCACCAGAACTGCGCCGATATGATATCTCCAAATAACACTATTATTTGAGGAATGTACATCTCTTGGAGTTTTGTTTGCTATGGGTGTACTACTTGGAACCCTAACAGTTTCTGGGTCAAAAATGGAGATCTTAGGTTTTCTTCTCCGAGGTCAAAGACAAGATGGCAACTTTGGAGAGAGAGAGAGAGAGAAAAAAAAAAAAAACAGTGGGATCTCCATGTGTTTTTCCTATTTATAACCTCTGGATACCGAATAACAGAGTTGGAAGGGACCTTGGAGGTCTTGTAGTCCAACCCTCCACTCAAGCAGGACACCCTATACCAGTAGTCAGCAACCTGTGGCTCTGGAGCCGCATGTGGCTCTTTCATCCCTCTGCTGCGGCTCCCTGTCACTCAAAATACGTGTCACAACCGCCAATGTGCGACACCCGCCGGCACACGATTTATTGAGCTTTTCGACCCCCGGTAGGCCAACCATGGATAAATCCAAGAAAAGAAAAGTTTCAGACGAAAACAGAACGTTGAATTCAACTACATATGCTAGTTTTGTGGTTGCTCAAGAAATAGTCAGGCACGGGAAGGGTTTTGTGGCTCCCGGTGTTTTCTTTTCTTTGGGAAATGGGTCCAAATGGTTCTTGGAGTGTTTAAGGTTGCAGACCCCTGCCCTATACCATTTCAGACAAAGGGTTGTCCAATCTCTTTCTAAGTACGGTCTTTCTAAGAAGAACAACAACAAAAGACATTTTAGAAATATGAGTAGAAAAATATTCCCTTCCATCACCATGGAACCATTACCACCTATTGGGGGATAACAGTGTAAAAGTTCAACCATAATGTTCACCTGTGATTACAAGCCCTTTGTGGACTGTTTGCAGGAGATGGGAGGGGAGGAAATCAAATGTTGACTTATTTATTTATTGGTTCGATTTATATGCCGCTCTTCTCCAGAGACTCAGGGCGGCTTACAATGCGTTAAGCAATAGCCTTCATACTTTTGTATATACCTGCTTAGTAGGGCTTTTGCCCCCCCCCCCCCAAAGCGGTATTCTTTGTTATACAAAGCCAGCTTGTTGCCCCCACAATCCGGATCCTCATTTTACCTACTTAGGAAGGATGGAAAGCTGAGTCAACCTTGAGCCTGGTGAGATTTGAACTTGCAGTAATTGCAGGCAGCTGGCAGCTAAGTGCTACTTAACAGCATTTTAGTTCGCTGCGCCACCAAGGCCTCCTTATGGATTTTACAACTGTTAAAATTTAAAAAGGGGGATTTGTTTTTGTTTTTTTTAAATATCTTTTTCTGGGGGTGTGTGATTATTTTGTTATACAGGTAGTCCTTTACTTACAACCGCAATTGAGCCCAACACTTCTGTTCCTAAGTGAGATATATTGTTAAGTGAGTTTTGCCCCATTTTCTTTCCACCGTTGTTAAGTTGGCAACATGGCTGTTAAGTGAATCTGGCTTCCCCATTGACTTTGGTTGTCAGAACGTCGTAAAAGGGGATCACGTGACGCCTGCAACCGTCATACATTTGAATCTGCTGCCAAGCGTCCGGATTTTGATCACGGGACCGTGGGGATGCTGCAACGGTTGTGAGTGTGAAAAATAGTTGTAACTCACATTTTTCAGTGCCGCCGTATCTTTGAACGGTCGCTAAACGAACTGTTGTAAGTCGAGGACTACATGAAGTCTTAGACTAAACATCGAAAGTAAGCATTCTTTGTGTTCTTCAAAAAAGAAGTCGGGAGTTCCTTAGGTACATATTTGTGTTTTCCTTTCTTTTCCTTTATATTTTTTCACACTCCCATACCGATTCTCTTTTTACTCTTTATCATTTCTGTCGATTGTTAGTTTACGTTGTTTCTTCATATGTATGCTTTGTAAAAGTGCAATCAAGTTAGTTGGGAAAAACAACCAAAACCCGTTCACCCACTGAACTCTTTTGAAAAGCTGAAATTGCGTTTACCTGTCCTAAGGCAACAACTACTATCTTTCGCGGAGCTGTCTAGGGTCCTGAAACCTTACTGCTTGCCAGCCAAACCCAAACGTTTTATCTTTCATGTCGTTCCCTTAATTAGCTGTGCTCGTAGAACCAGAATCAACGATAAAAAGTCCACAGAATCAACGATAAAAAGTCCAACATTTGGCATCTACTCATCCTAGGCAAATGACATTAAGTCGGTTTTATCTCACTTCCTTCTCATTTCTCAAAAAGCAATTCCGCACTCTGACTAGATCCCAGGGGGCCAAGTGCAACGTGCTTTCCAAAGGTGGCTCTAACACTACACCATCTGCACCCGGCAGTAAAAATTAACCACTATCGCGGTTATATAAAGAGGCCTGCCTGAGTATGTGCTTTGAATGAAAGAAGGCTACCCCTTGTTCTGCACTTAAACACAGAGATTGAGGAAGGAAAATTGGACACCTGTGGTACTTTATAAGAATTAGAGGCATGGAAAATTATAGATGGGCCAACTCACTGAGAAATGTCACCCCCGTAGAGATGCCTTGTTCCAAGCTGACATAGCAAAGCACAGAGCTGAGATGCACTATAGCCAGTCCAGTTTAATGTGTCACTCCCTTTGCTAAGGGTAGCAAAGCTGGGGCCCTTAAAGTTCTGTAACCCTTGTAACACCATCACCTGGCATGATAAATATAGTGGAATGTCATAGTCTGGATTTCCAGGAAAGATGGGAAATATTATGGTTAATATTAGAATAGAATAGAATAGAATAGAATAGAATAGAATAGAATAGAATAGAATAGAATAGAATAGAATAGAATAGAATAAGAGTAGAGTAGAGTAGAGTAGAGTAGAGTAGAGTAGAGTAGAGTAGAGTAGAGTAGAGTAGCGTAGAGTAGAGTAGAGTAGAGGTAAATAACAAAATGAAACAACAGAGTAGTGTAGAGTTGAGTAGAGTAGAGTAGAGTAGAGTAGAGTAGAGTAGAGTAGAGTAAAAATAGACTAGATCAGACTAGACTAGACTAGACTAGACTAGACTAGACTAGACTAGACTAGACTAGACTAGGAATACTTTATGTGGCCAAGTGTGATTAGACACACAAGGAATTTGTCTCCGGTGCAGAAGTTCTCAATGTACATGCAAAGCAACAAAGTACTAATAATTATAATAATGATACCTATAAGAAAGGGTAGTAGAGAAGATGAGAAGGATAATAATAATACTACAATCATACAACATGGATGAACATGTCGTTTCATGGGTGAAAATGTATAGGAGCAACAGACAACTCCATTTAGAGAGTTTGTGTGAGAGGAAGAGGGTGAAGACAATTTAATAGTTCCCAGAATACAGACTTCATGTGGATAGTAATCTGTTTTAATTTGGCAAGATTCTGTCTAGAGGTGTAAAACAATTCTTCAGCTGGAAAGAATCACCAGGTATCATTCTTGGTTTTGAGGGCTGACAATAGGAACTTATATTAGTTCCTTGAAACCAAATTTGAAATCATCTGCCTACAAAACACAGATCCTAACACCAAGTTATGGACTTCATCCTAAATATATCCTAGCTCAAATACCAGGAGATCAGAATGCTCGTCTCACACCAGTATCTAAATTTTGCAAATTGACAATCCTATTCAATCCAAATCTAGACCCAATGGGTCTAGATATCCGATGTCCGATATACACACCAAAGAGATGCCACCATACTACCCGCTTGGCCAAATAGACATTGTGCAAAACACATCGAGCCAAAACTTGAAGCACAAAGTATTTTTAACATTTGCAGAGGAGATCTGGGGGAAAAATTGTGGAGGAATGAGAAGTAATTATCATAGCATCCATTGAAGAATCATAGAATCACGGGGCTGGATGACTTTCAAGGTCTTCTACTGGTAGCCTAACTCCCAGCTCAAGGCAGGAGACTGTCTACCATCCTGGAGAATGATCATGGAATCAACCATTCACTCATAAAACCACAGACTCAATCACAGAATCACAGGGCTGGAAGCGATCTTCAAGGTCTTCTAGTCTAACCACCAGCTCAAGGCAGGAGACCTGCCTGGCTAGGTGGCTCAGTGGCTACGATGCTGAGCTTGTCGATCAGAAAGGTCGGCAGTTTGGCGGTTTGAATCCCTAGTATAGGTCTCCCGCATGAGCAGGGGATTGGACTAATGACCTCAAAGGTCCCTTCCAACTCTGTTACTGTTACATCTTACACCATCCTGGACAAATGGTTCTCCAGTCTACCGTATTATATGAAAGATGACTGTTGATTTACCTCAATGTGAATTGGTCCTGGGTTGAGTTTTTAGCCACGGACACCACGAAAGTCAGCAATTCTCCTTGCTTCAGAGTCTTTGGTAGGTACTGAAGGATGACGTTACTATCCAGCCACAGTTCACTTAAGGGGGGGCTATCTTGTGCCTGGTAAAGAAAAACACTTCCGATCCTTTCCAGGGGCGGCCCCGATTCGTCAATGTCGTTGCGCGCAGGTCTGATTCCGTTGTTCCTTCTCGACTCCTCCTTGGTACTGCAATCCCCATTCTCGTCTTGAAGGGCGTAGTATAATTCCACTTGACTCCCTTCCGACTGATTCAGAAACCTCTTCCGGCCAGAGACCACGGTGGGAGGGTTGAACCAGCTGGGCAGTAGCTCCAATTCAGCCATGCAAAATCCCAGGCTTTCTGCCAGCCTGCAGGTGGCCCGGACTTCTCTCGTCTCCCGAAATGCAAAGACCCTCAAGCAAGGTAGCTGCTCCGAGACGCTGTAGTCGTCCCAATCTCTCCCAACGATGTAGAAGAGAACCTGGACTTTGGGCCTGCTGGGATAAACCTTGCGGTTCAAGATGTAGGCCTTCAACTTCCAGTTGAACGATATCCTGGGGACGGAGGAGGATCTGAAGAGGTTGGAAGAAGACAGCAGGTCCTGAGGTACCGCTTGCTCTATGGAAAAGGGTCCATAGGTCGCATTTAAGGTGGGCGGCCTCTTGGCTTTGTAGATGAGGAAAGACTCCACCCGGGATTGAAGGCTAGAGTTCCTCATAATATCTTGGTTGGCTTCTTTGAGGAAGAAGGAGATGTCGGCGTTGTGGATGTGATAACTCACCGGCAGGTACGTTGGCAGCAAGGAGAATTTTTGGACGCTTTCCAGAACCCCTCGGCTTTCGGACACTGCAAAATAAAGGGAAAGGAGAGATTAGATTTCTAAGCCTCAGATAGCTCTAAAAGCCAAGAGAAGCTAAACGGCTGTTGTGGTCCGCCAGCAGCCTGTGGATCTAGCAATGGACTCGGACAGGGAGGAGGCTGGGGAGGACAATGGGCCAGTTCTGGAGTCAGGAGAAGGCCTGGATGAGGGCTCTGTGTCGAAGGCAGAGATGGGGCCAGGGCCATCTGGGAGCGATGTGAGGACTCCGGAGCCTCCAGAGGCAGACAGCAGAGAGGCAGAGGAAGAGGAGGAGCCTGATCCTAGTGCATGCATGAGAAGAGCTGGCAGAAGGCAAAAGCAGCTGAAGCAAAAAGGACGACTCAGGAGTAAGGCCAGGAGATGATTGGCCCCTCCCATAAGGCTTAAAAGAGCAGCAACGAGCCGTTGGGTTCTTTGTAGAAAAGCAACATTGATTCCAGTGCTTCTTGTCAACGTCTCTTGACGCTGGGGTGGGGGTTGCCAAGAAAAGCCTGTGGCAGGTTGCCAAAGACATCAAAGGTTGGTGATAAGACTGACAGACTGGTTATGAAGAATTTTGTTTTGGAGTAAGCTGAGAATGAACTAATTCTCAGCTGTTTTTAATAAAATAAGTTTGTTCAGGACTGAATTGTGTTTGTTAATCACTCGATCACAACACCGGCATCATCTAGAGAAGGTAGGTCACTGCTCCTTCAGCACACATCTTCTTTTTTGTTGGGTTCACAAAGCAGGATTAGCCAAGGTAGGGAAAGGAGTTGCGGTGTTGCGACAGGCTAAACTGGATCTGTTTATTGTGGATTAGCCTCTTGGAGTGACTCAACATGTTTGGTTTATTCATGGCTCAGTGGATCCAGAACATGAGCTAATTCCATAACACGGTTGAGCCCAGCCAACGTGTAACAGACACAACTCCCTATCTCATTAGACAAGCAAAAGATCTATGCCTGAAATCATTTCCAATCACTGCAGAGCTAATTAGATTAATTCCCAGACTCGATGTCTGGTAGATGTTTATGCTTGGAATGCCAATTCCCCTAAGCCTCAGCCAACAAGGGCAGAGGATGATGGGAATCGGAGTCCAAGCTATCCGATCTAAACATCCTCCTGTCATTCCCACTTATTAATACAGGTAGCCCTCGTCGTACGACCCCAATTGAGCCCCAAATCTATGTTTGCCGAGAGGGACATTTGTTCAGTGAGTTTTTAGCCCCATTTTACGACCTCTCTCGCCACCGTTATTAAAGTGAATAATTGCATCTTTGTTAACTTAGTAGCACGGTTATTAAGTGAATCTGGCTTCCCCGTCAATTTTGCTCGTCAGAAGATCGGAAAAGGGGATCCGATGACCCCGGGGACATGGCAACTAATTGTCTTAAATATCTGAATTTTGGTCACGTGACAATGGGGATGCTGCAACGCTCATCAGTAAAACGGTCGTAAGTCACTTTTTTCAGTGCTATTGCAACTTGGAATGGTCGCTAAATGAACAGTGGGTAAGTTGAGGGCTCCCTGTACATTAAAAGCTAGATTTGTTCCAAAGTCTTTAGGTTGCTTCCTACAGGATGCATATCAAACATCAATGAAAAGTTGGCGCATGTGGAAGTGTTAGTTGGATGGATGGTAAATTGCGAACCCAAGAATTCTGATTATTATACTGTAGGCCCGTGATGGCGAACCTACTGCCTACCTATTGCAATGTCAATGAACCATACTTTTTTCTTTTCAACTATTGTTATGTCAGTTGTTGTTGTTGTTGTTGTTGTTGTTGTTGTTATTATTATTATTATTATTATTATTATTATTGTTATTATTGTTATTATTAAAGTTAACGCAAATTGAAGTTGAGCGACTGTGGAAAAAGAAATCGTGTGTTGTCCCGATTGTAACTGGAGCCCTTGGAGCAATACCCAAAGGGCTACCCCGCTATTTAGAAATTCTAAATTTGCCGGACTTGAACATTTTGACTCTACAAAAAACCACCTTACTCGGAACAGTTTACATCCTCCGACGATACCTTAACAGTTCCTAGGTCCTTGGTTAGGACTCGAGCTGCTGAGCTATTAACCAGCCTCAAAGGCTGTGAATCTCACTAAAGATTAACTAATAATAATAATAATAATAATAATAATAATAATAATAATAATAATAATAATATGCTTGCCAGCCGATCGGTGTGTGTGCATGCACAGCAGTAACCTGAAGAAACCGCAAGTACATTCTCCGGCATGTGCACACTCCTTGGCAATCCCTAGACGAGCCCAGACAAGAGCGCTTGTGAAGTGCTCCCTTTTTGGCACTTGGTACCATGCACACCCGCTCCCTTTTTCGCACTCGGTGCCGAAAAGGTTCGCCATCACTAGTATAGGGTTTCCTGCTCGAGCAGAGGGTTGGACTAGAAGACCTCCAAGGTCCCTTCCAACTCTTGTTATTCTATTCTATGTCCTATACTATGTTGAGGATTCGAGTGTCTTGTGACCTGAGATGGCTTTGAGTTCTGCAAACCTGAGCTGCGGGCAGAAGGAAGCCTAATTCCTTGAAGTTGTGGGTGGCTCCACCCCTGGAGGATTTTAAGAAGAGATTGGATGACCATTTGTCGGAAATAATATAGGGCAGTGATGGCTAATCTTTTTGCTGTCACGTGCCTAAAGCGGGGAGGAGCGGGGGGGTCACGTGTGCACATGCCCACACCCATAATTCAATGTGCCGGGTCCCCCTCGCGCATGCTTGAGTGACCCCCCTCCCGTGGTCCCCCGCTTTTGGCACGCGATGGCCCGGTGGGCCCGTTTTTCACCCACCCCAGGCTCCAGAGTCTTTCTAGGAGCCTGGGGAGGGCGAAAACGGCCTCGGAGCCCGGAGGCCCTAGAAATGCTCCGGAGCTGAAGCTCTCCGGAGGCCAGAAATGGCACATTTGCCAACTTCTAGTGAGACCGGAAGGCCCATTTTTCACTCTCCCCAGGCTCTAGAGGCTTTCTAGGAGCCTGGGGAGGGCAAAAACGACCTTCCCCTCCCTGGAGGCCCTAGAAATGCTCTGGAGCTGAGCTAGGGCAACACTCACGTGCCCAGCGATATGGCTTCGTGTGCCACCTGTGGCACACGTGCTATACGTTCGCTATCATGGATATAGGTCCATGATGGCGAACCTATGGCACATATGCCACAGGTGGCACGCAGAACCATCTCTGGGGGCACGCGAGCTGACGCCCAGGTCAGTTCCACCATACATGCCCACTGCCTCCCACCAGCCAGCTTATTTTTGGTTCTCTGCCAGGAGGCACATGCGCAGGCGGGGGGGGGGGTGTTGCATATGCATGCCTGGGGGAGGGATGGGGAATGTGGTGCCCCACTCATGCCCTGTTTTGGGTCCCAGGAGGCTTCAGGGAGGCCTGCAAGCACCAAAATGGGGGTCACACACGCATGTGTGGGGGACTTGGGGGGGGTCGAGCGTGCATGCACGGGGGGTGGGGGAGCAAGGGAGATCACATGTTCATGCACAGGGGGCAGGACTGCGGGGGGGCATTGCATTATGGGTGTCGGCACATGCGTGTGTGCTATCGTGCGCATATGTGCGCTTTTGGCACATGAGGAAAAAAAGGTGCGCCATCACTGATATAGGGCAGTGATGGCTAACCTTTTTACTGTTGCGTGCCAAAAGCGGAGGAAGAGTGGGGGGGTCACGCACGCATGTGCCCACATCCATAATTCAATGCACCCCACCCCCACACGCATGTGCATGCAACCCCCTCCCCTTTTGGCATGTAGGTCCATTTTTTTTGCCCTCCCTAAGCTCCAGAGTCTTTCTAGGAGCCTGGGGAGGGCAAAAATGGCCTTCCCCACCCCTTTCTAGGAGCCCTCCGGAGGCTGAAAACAGCCTATTTCCTGACTTCTGGTGGGACCGGAAGGCCCGAAAATCAGCTGGCCGGCGCATGCATGCACACTGGAACTGAGTTAGGGCAACACGTGTGCCATAGGTTCGCCATCACGGATATAGGGTTTCCTGCTTGAGCACGGGGTCAGACTAGAAGACCTCGAAGGTCCCTTGCAACTCTTGCGATTCTGCTACATCTGGTAGTATTCTAGACTTTTGCCAAACAACAATGGATGTTTTGCAGGACTAGGTCTTAAGAGACAGAAGGGAAGGGAAGGAGAAGATTTTATATGCGTGCCGCAAATAAAAGCCGGATTCCGATTATACAATTCATGGAGGGGGAGAGAGGAGAAAGGGGAGTGGAGGAAAAAAAATCTGCATTTCAGAAAAGACATCAGGAGTTTGGAGGGGGAAAAAAACAAAGCGAAGCCGCTTCAAAAGCATGCCTTCCCCGTTTTTTATGTCACTTCTCTGTGCCGCCAGTCGAGTTTATGGCATCCCTTTGTGGTGCCTTTATGACTGTGTTTTAAAGGCATGCATAATTAAAGGCCAACACAACTGCAGAAAGCCCAGCTGATGGATTCTTGGCACGCCACACAGTACACACCAACCCTTGTCTGCAGAAAATTGCAACTCGGCTTCAGCCAGGGGGGAGAAAAGGAGAGAACAGGTTTTGGCCACCGGCAAGGAAAGTAAATTGGGGAGTGGGGGGAAAGGGGGAAGGAGCGAAGGACATAACTCGAGGCTCAGAAAGTTGACTTACATCAAGGGTCATGACTCAAGGAAGCTTCATGGACGTGCCTACTTCTACGGACAGTAACAGTATCGGTACAGCAGAGTTGGAAGGGACTTCAGAGGTCTTCTAGTCCAACCCGCTGTTCGAGCGGAAGACCCAGTACCGTGTCAATAGGTTTTATAGCAGGGGTGAAATCTAAAATTTGTTACTACCGGTTCTGTGGGCATGGCTTGGTGGTGGGGTGGGCATGGCCATTTCTTTTTTTTTACTTTTAAAATCATTTTTTCTACAACCTCTTCGGCGAAGGGAGGGAGGGAGGGAGGGAGGGAGGGGAAGGAAGGAAGGAAGGAAGGAAGGAAGGAAGGAAGGAAGGAAGGAAGGGCAATAGCAATATCACTTAGACTTATATACCGCTTTACAGCATTTACAGCATTTTCCAACCATTTTCCTCATTTTACCCACCTCGGAAGGATGATAGGCTGAGGCAACCTTGAGTCGGTCAGGATCGAACTGCCAAATTGCTGGCAGTGGGCAGAATTAGCCTGCAATACTGCATTATAACCACTACACCACCAAGGCTCTTAATAAGGGGGAACTATCCAGGAATTCCTGAACGGGCAGACCAGCAAAATCAAAATATTGACATTCAAATTTGTGGAAAAAAAGGGTGAGACTTCTAGTGTATGTGTGTATATTTGTGATGTGAATTTTTCAGTTCAGATTGTGTCCTTCACTTATTTTATCACCCGTTTTTTCTCCCTCCTCCCTTGTCAAAACCTCATTCAGTAAAGCCCTTCAGTAAAAGGGCTTTGAAGGTAAGGAACATAAAAAAGAGGTGACAATCCCAAACATTTAACCATTCAGTTGGCTTGGCTTATTAATCACAGCACATATATTCAAATTTCTAGCCGCTGCTTGGGTCAGCTTCTCTGCTCAGATTTCAAAAGAGATGGGGTGAATTGAATTGAACTGAATACTTCATTTGGCCAAGTGTGACTAGACACACAAGGAATTTATCTCCAGTCCAGAAGCTCTCAGTGTCAATGCAAAGCGACAGAATAATGATAATTATCATCATCATAATACCAATAAGGGGAAGTGGGAATAAAGAAGAAGATGAAGAGAGAGAGAGAGGGAGAGAGAGAAAGAGAGAGAGAGGCAGGCAAAAATAGAGAAAGAGAGAGAGACAGAAAGAGACACAGAGAGAGAGAGAGACACACACACACAGAGAGAGAAAGAGAGAGAGACACAGAGAGAGACAGAGACAGACAGAGAGAGAGACACACAGAGAGAGAGAGAGAGAGAGAAAGAACAGAGAGAGAGGCAGGCAAAGATAGAGAGAGAAAGAGACACAGACACACAGAGAGACAGAAAGAGAGAGACAGACAGAGAGAGACAGAGACAGAGAGACAGAAAGAGAGACAGAGACAGACAGACAGAGAAAGAGAGAGAGACACAGAGAGAGACAGAGAGAGAGAAAGAGAGACAGACAGAGAAAGAGAGAGAGAAACACAGAAAGAGACAGAGAGAGACAGACAGACAGACAGACAGAGACAGACAGATAGACAGACAGAGAGAGACAGAGAGAGACAAACAGAGAGAGAGGGAGGGAGGGAGGGAGGGAGAGATTTAGTCAGATTTTTCTGAGGATTGTGTGCAAAAGGAGATTTTTTTATCCATAAAAATTCATTCCTCTCCTTTATCCGTTGCTCTTTCAGCCAAGCTTGTAAATGTAAAAGTAGGCTTTAGTTAACTTAGCAACAGATATATAGAAGGAACAGTGCCGGGTGTATATGTGTGTGTGTGTGTTTGTGTCTCCAAACACACAGAGGCAGCGCAAAGGCGATTGGGTAGAACAGCCTGGGTTTCTTCTCCGAATGGAGAGGAAATGCCGTGTGCTGAATTTTAATCAGCGAGGAGCTGGCAGCTGCTAATCCAAACAGCCAAAAGTCAGCATTTTCAAAGAGCTGTTTTGCACTTGAGTTAGAAAAGACGGGCGTTCCAGACACAAAAACTCCAGCACGACAACTTTCCTCAAATTTTGAGCTCTGTCTGGATTGGGGTTGGTAGAACTTAGAAATTTGTTCCCCCAGAAAAGTTGGACATGCGATGTGCGACACCTGGAAAAATACGCCACACTTCACTTAATCCTCCAAGGAAAGATGGAAGGCAAACGAGGTCCAGGCAGAAGAAGAAGATCGTGGCTTCAAAATCTAAGGGACCGGTTTGGACAAAACTCAACAGCAATTTTTTTTGTGTGTGTGTGGGGCTGTTGATCAAAATAGGATCGCCAACATGATTGCCAACGTCCGATGATGGATATGGCAGAAGAAGAAGGAGGAGGAGGAGGAGGAGGAGGAGGAGGAGGAGGAGGAGGAGGAGGAGGAGGAGGAGGAGGAGGAGGAGAAGGGGAAGAGGAAGAGGAAGAAGAAGAAGAAGAAGAAGAAGAAGAAGAAGAAGAAGAAGAAGAAGAAGAAGAAGAAGAAGAAGAAGAAGAAGAAGAAGAAGAAGAAGAAGAGAAAAGTTGATGACAGGTTGTGGGTTGTGGGTTGCTGGGTCTGACCAAGAGTTTGTGTTGCAACGGCATAGGTATTGTACGGTTTTCTGGATAAATGCCTGTGTGTATGTCTAGTCTGATGAAGGGAAGATCAAGGGAGGGTCGAAATGATAACAGTCTTCCAATATCTGAGGGGGCTGTCACAGAGAAGATGGGGTCAACCTATGCTCCAAAGGTAAACAGTAAACAGACCAATCAAAGAATCTCTAAGATCACCCCCACCAACACTGATGGGGCAGGCCACCAGAATATAAACTGACAGCAAACAGCACTCCTTAGTAGCACTGATGATGTTACCTAGTTGGGTCATGAAACGCCTGCAAGAAAACCAGCAAGCTCAGTGAGTACCACGGACCCTACTCCAGAAACCCCTTTCTCTTCTGGTACTGATGGTGCTACTTAGTTGGGTAATGAAACGTCTGCTAGAAAACAACCAAGCTCAGAAATCACCAAGGACCTCACAGTCATCTTCCTCCTCCTTCCCTCCCCCTCCTCCTCAAACTACACTTCCTTGTAGCACTAATGATATTACATAATATAATGAATTTTTTGCAAGAAAACCACCAAGCTCAGAGAGCACCAAGAACCCACAGTCATCTTCCTCCTCCTCCTCCTCCTCCTCCTCCTCCTCCTCCTCTCTGCAAACCCCAGTCCCATCTAGCACTGATGATGTTACCTAGTTTGGTAATGAAACATCTGCAAGAAAACAAGCAAGCTCAGCAAATACCAAGGACCCCACAGTCGTTCTTCTCTTCCTCCTCCTCCTCTTCCTCCCACAAACAAGCATGCTCAGCGAGTACCATGGACCCTATAGTCCTCCTCCTCCTCTTCACCTCCTCCGCCACTCCACAAATCCCTCTCCCTTCTAGCACTGAGGATGTTCCCTAGTTTGGGTAATGAAACGTCTACAAGAAAACAAGCAAGCTCAGGGAGCACCAAGGACCCCTTCAAATTAACTCTCCTTTTTTAAGGAGGAAGGAAAAAACGAGCAACAAGGACTGGGTGAACCATTAAGGGATGAGCCGGGAGAAGGAAATCTGAAGATTTTGTCAACATCTTTGAAAAACGGGTACATGCTTTCTGAGGTGATAGCGGTCGGGTGGACACAACAGCCACCGGGAACCGGGGGGTGGGGTGGGGGGAGCGGCAAGGAAGAAAAAGTGTGCAAGAGTTGTGTTTGACCATCTGTCTTCTTAATTGGAGTGGGCGAGACACAGATATTGTAACTTATCTGCACCGACTATAGGAAGAGAAAACCGTGCAGGTTCCTTTCCAAACATTTTAAACTCTCCATTTGGGGAAATCAAAATGCCGAAAGCAGATTCAAGCAGATGCTGCAGCCTAGCCTTTTTTTTCTTTTTGCAGAAATCCTGGAAATTATGTTATCCTTGTAAAATTCTCCCGATCGTGTCCAGCATCTTCTTGTCTAGTAGACAGTCGATACCCTAATTTTATTCTTTTTATTAAAGGAGCACCTATGGTAACTCTTTGTTAACAACATTCTTATGGAAGAAGAGTTGCAGCAACTGTTGTGGCCCGCCAGCGGCCTGCGTGGATTGTGGCTGATCCCGACGACGAGGAGGCTGGTGTGGTGTCGCGCCGGCAGCCTGTACAGCTGGCGCTCGAGTCGGACAGCGGGGAGGCTGAAGAGGATGTGGTGCCAGAGGCAGAGATTCAGCCTGGGTCTTCAGAACCTCCAGAGGCTCCTTCAAGTGAAGAGAGTGAAGTGGAGGAGCCTCTTCTCAATGCTCGAGCATGCAGAGCTGCCAAAAGGCAGGAGTGGCTACTCAGGAGGAGGTCTCCTCGAGAGTAAGGCTTGGGGTTAATTGGCCACTCCCTTAGCCTATTTAAGTTCGCACACAGATAGCAAACGTTGCTGGAAACAACGTTTGGTCCTACGCAGAGCCTTTTGAGAGTGAGTTTTTTGTTACAACTTGGTTTCTGGGCTGATTGCCAACCCTTGTCGGACTTTGTTTAATCTCTGTAATTCATAGCAGGCTGATAAGGACATTGGTGGTTAAAGCCTGCATTTTGAAAGGGGTCTGTTTGTATTAAACTGAGTTTTTGGAGCTGTGTGGGTGTGCTACACTTCTTGGGACCCGTAGCTGGGGCAGAACAGCTACTGAGAATGTCTAGTCCAGTGATGGCTAAGCTTATCCAGAACGAGAGCCCAAAGCGCCTGCCCAAATCCCCAAAATGCAATGCACACAGCCTCCGCACATGCCCCCTGCCCCCCAGCACATGCACATGTGGACCCCGCACATACACCTCTCCCCACGCATGCACACGCAGCCTCACACATGCACCCCACCGCCGCACATGCATGCGTGGCAGAGACCCAAAGACCAGCTGGTCAGCGGGAGGCACGCATGTATGCATGGTGGAGCTGAACTGGGGTGACGGCTCGCATACCCCCAGAGAGGGCTTAGGTTTGCCATCACAGGCTCTAGTCTAATGAAAAGGAGGACCAGAGTTGACATGATAGAAGTCTTCCGATATCCAAGGGGCTGTCACAGAGAAGAGGGGGTCAATCTATTCTCCAAAGCACCAGAGGGCAGGACAAGAAGTAAAAGGTAGAAACTTATCAAGAAGAGTGTTAGGAAATGATAATTACCTAATGTTGAGTTGGTAATATATAAACCTCAATATAGCTTTAAGACTGTATTGCTGTATTGCATCATACTGTGTCCTGATTGGTTATCTCTGTAGCCAATGTCCTTAAGAGGAAGCTTGAAACATGGTTTGTTTCTCTCTGCTGATCTTTGCTGATCATTACTGCTCTTTGCTGTGTTTGCTACTGTTTGCAACTGTTTATTGTGTATGACTACGACGACTGGTAAGAAGACTTTGTTATTGGAATATCCCTGGACTAACTACTGCTTTATCTGTGTATAACCTGGACTGTTTATTTTGACTGTGCCTTATTACTATTTCCTAAAAGTAAGCACAACTCAATATATCTGTGTGTTGGCTGTGATTATTTATAACTGCTCTCAGTCACTTTCATGTACACACCCTTGCTACTCTAGGGTTGCTCTGCAAATTCCTCAACATTGGTTATGGGCCCAGGATACTGAGAGTTAGTGTGAATACACAGTACCATATTCAGACAGCTGAACCAACCTAGGAACAAGGAGAAAATTCCTGACAGTGAGGACAATTAACCAGTGGAAGGACTTGCCTCCAGAAGTTGTGGGTGCTCCATCACTGGAGGTTTATAAGAGGAGACTGGACAGCCACTTGTCTGGAATGGTACAAGGTTTCCTGCTTGAAGTTCCTTCCAACCCTATTATTCTATGCTCTGTGTTCTAAAGGTAAAATCCGCTTTCTTTCTCATCACTAGAAACACACCACACCGAGAGCTTTCTCCATGAGTCGCACGAAAGATCTGTGAACGTATGTCAAACCTATCGGAATGGTATAGGGCCATTTATGGCGAATTTATGGCACGTGTGCCAACAGTTGGCACACGGAGCCATATCAGTGGGCATGTGAGTGTTGCCCTAGCTCAGCTCCAGAGCGTTACTAGGGCCTCCGGGGAGGGGAAGATCGTTTTCGCCCTCCCCAGGCTCCTAGAAAGCCTCTGGAGCCTGGGGAGAGTGAAAAACGGGCCTTCCGGTCCCACCAGAAGTTGGCAAATAGGCCGTTTCCGGCCTCTGGAGGGCTTCGGGTGGGGGAAGGCTGTTTTCGCCATCCCCAGGCTCCTAGAAAGACTCTGGAGCCTGGGGAGGGTGAAAAACGGGCCCACCGGGCCATCACGTGCCAAAAGCGGGGGAGAATGGGGGGATCGCTCAAGCATGCGCGAGGGGGACAGGGCACATTGAATTATGGGTGTGGGCATGTGCACACGTGACCCCCCCCCGCTTTAGGCATGTGACAGCAAAAAGGTTAGCCATCACTGGTATAGGGTCTCCTGCTTGAGTGGGGGGTTGGATTAGAAGACAGCTAAGGTTCCTTGCAACTCTCCTCTCCTCTCCTCTCCTCTCCTCTCTTCTCCTCTCCTAATCTAGTCCTTCTTCCTCTTCCTCTTCCTCTTCCGTCTTCTTCCTCCTCCTTATTCTATTCTATTCTATCCTATTCTTCTATTCTATTCTATTCTATTCTATTCTATTCTATTCTATTCTATTCTATTCTATCCTATCCTATTCTATCCTATTCCTAAACCTTGTGCCTGTGAAGCATGTATTCTATTAGGCACAACAGACCTACCTCCAAAGCTGTTGAGAGAAATGAGTAACCAACTCCATCTAGGCTTATGAAGGGTCATGCCACTCTAATGAAGCTTAAAGTAGAAACAGCAAATTTGCCTTTAATTAGATATTTTTCCTTCCAACTTCACATATTATTCGAAGTTTTTAACATTTATGTCAACAAATGCTGTAAATCGGCTGTTGTGCAAAGAAGGAAGTCAGAAATTAAATAGTCTTCTGCGCTATTTATAGAACTGTCTTTCTTTCTTTTTCTTTAATATTTATAAATAATGATAAAGTGGAGATTTTGGCACTAAGCTGAAACATTTATACGTCTGTTTTTATATCCTAAGAAGAACTCGATGTACTTGCCTTGGCAAGATCTATCTTTTATTAATGCTATATTGAGCATTAATGGTGTAACTTCAGCAAGTCTCTATCCACATATTGATGTTATTTTTTCCAAAAATATACCCTCATTTTAAATAAACAAAATAAAAAAAAGCACCTCCAAAACAAATTGTGCAGAACCAACATGGATGAAACTTGATAAATAGGACTACAAATAATAATCATCGATTACTACACTGGATTTAGTATGTATATATTAATAAAAAAATTAAAAAAGGCTCCGACTCAACCCTTCCAAGACTGAGTGGCTGTGGCTTCCAGCATCCCGATATAGCCAGCTGGTGCAATCGCTGGTTATTGGGGGCGAGTCATTGGCCCCCATGGAGAGGGCTCGCAACTTGAGCATCCTCCTGGACGCACGGCTGTCTTTAGAAGAGCATATGATGGCCGTGGCCAGGGGGGCTTTTTATCAGGTTCGCCTGATACGCCAGTTGCGTCCCTTTCTGGATCGGGACTCCTTACACACGGTCACTCAAGCACTTGTCACTTCCCGCCTGGACTACTGCTTTCTACATGGGGCTCCCCTTGAGGAGCACCCGGAGGCTCCAACTGGTCCAGAATGCGGCCGCGCAGGGGATTATGGGAGCGATGGGGCGCTCCCATGTGACACCTCTCCTGCGCGAGCTGCACTGGCTTCCAGTGGTCTTCCGGGTGTGCTTCAAGGTGTTGGTGACTACCTTTAAAGCGCTCCATGGCTTAGGACCTGGGTATCTACGAGACCGCCTTCTGCCGCCAATAGCCTCCCACCGGCCAGTACTCTCGCACAGAGAGGGCCTCCTCAGAGTGCCGTCGGCCAGACAATGTTGGCTGGTGACCCCCAGGGGGAGAGCCTTCTCTGTGGCGGCACCCGCCCTTTGGAACGACCTACCCCCAGAGATACGTACAATCCTGGATCTCCGGACTTTTCGTCGGGCCCTTAAAACTCACTTATTTCATCTAGCCAGGCTGGCTTGATCCCATCTTTCGGTTTTAATTCGTAGTTGATTTTATTGGGGTGTTTTTAACTTGTGGGCCGAAACTATTTAATATCTTTTTAAATTGTTTTAAATTTTGTATATTATGTTCTTACCTTGGCTGTTCACCGCCCTAAGTCCTGCTGGAGAAGGGCGTATAAAAATCAAATAAATAAATATAAAAATCAAATAAATAAATAAAAAGAGGAAATCTCCAGGTTTTTCTCCAATTGTTGGAAATCTGAAGGACCAGGGGAACAACTGGTGGAAGTTTGAAAGACTAGAAGACAACTGACAGAAGTCCGAAAGACCAAGGAACAACTGATGGAAGTCTGAAGGATCAAGGAACAACTGATGGAAGCCTGAAGAACTAGGGAACAACTGGTGGAAGTCTGAAGGATCAAGGAACAACTGATGGAAGCCTGAAGGACCAAATAACAAATGATGGAAGCCTGAAGAACTAGGGAACAACTGGTGGAAGTCTGAAGGATCAAGGAACAACTGATGGAAGCCTGAAGGACCAAATAACAAATGATGGCAGCCTGAAGAACTAGGGAACAACTGGTGGAAGTCTGAAGGACCAAGGAACAACTGATAGAATTCTGAAGGATCAAGGAACAACTGATGGAAATCTGAAGAACTAGGGAACAACTGATGGAAGTATGAAAGACTAAGAGACAAATGATGGAAGTCTGAAGGAACAGGTAACAAATGATGGAAGCCTGAAGGACCAAATAACAAATGATGGAAGCCTGAAGAACTAGGGAACAACTGGTGGAAGTCTGAAGGACCACGGAACAACTGATGGAAGTCTGAAGGACCAAGGAAAAACTGATGGAAGTCTGAAGGACCAGGGGACAAACAATAGAAGTCTGAAGGAACCGTCAGAAGTTTGAAGGACCAGGGGAGACAATTGTGAGAAATTTGGGGGTTCCAATTTGCCCCCCTGTCTCTCAAGTCACCAATTCTCTTATCCACCAACTGCTTTCTCCTCCTCCACACCAGCACAGGGCCTCCTAGCCAGCACGTAGCAGAAAGAAAGCAGGCCGATCATCCTAAATCAGCATCACAGCACCAGCGATTGATCTGCAGAAGCCGTTTTCTTCCCAAACAGCTGACAGGTAAAGTGGCTTTTTCAAAATATAGATCATCTTAAATTGGCCAACAGCCATTCTGAAGGCCGGGCCATTTGTCTCCTCCGAGGAGAGCAGCTGTTGCATTAAAGACAGGTATGAACCTTCTGCACTCTGAATGTTAGAAATCATGAGATTATATTTAAAAAAAAAAAAAGAAAAAGAAAAGGCAAGACATCAAAGAGAGAGGAAAAAGCCGTCTTCCTAATGTCCGCTTTCCTTATTTTATTGCAACGTTGGTACGAATCCATCATGGCGGAGAAAATACTGAAAATTAGGTGGGTTAAGCAGAAGCTTGGTCCTTCCTTTTGGCAGATAGCTCACTGATCTAGCAGGCACACAGAAGAAATGGAGATCGCACACTGTACATGTATTGTCATCTATAGTTAGTTGAATGCGGCCCGGACGCATTGGCAAGAACTCACCGGTATGTTATGGGACAGACGGATGCCAACCCATCTTAAATCTAAGATTTAAGATCAACAGAGGAAAACAATCAAGATCAAGGGAGGTACTAATACCACTCTATAAAGTAAGACCACACCTAGTATCCTGCATCCAGTTTTGGTCACCACACTATAAAAAAGATGTTGAGACTCTAGAAAGAGTGCAGAGAAGAGCAACAAGGATGATGAGGGGACTGGAGGTTAAAACATACAATGAACAGTTGCAGGAACTGGGCATGGCTAGTCTAGTGAAGAGAAGGAGCAGGGGAGACAGGATAGCAGTCTCACAATATTAGATATATTTCCTTTCCTTTCCTTTCCTTTCCTTTCCTTTCCTTTCCTTTCCTTTCCTTTCCTTTCCTTTCCTTTCCTTTCCTTTCCTTTCCTTCCCTTCCCTTCCTTCCCTTCCCTTCTCTATTTCCTTTCCTTTCCTTTCCTTTCCTTTCCTTTCCTTTCCTTTCCTTTCCTTCCCTTCCCTTCCCTTCCCTTCCCTTCCCTTCCCTTCCCTTCACTTCACTTCACTTTCCTTTCCTAATTCTGCCCACTGCCAGGAGTTCAACCCTGACTGGCTCTAGGTTGACTCAGCCTTCCATCCTTCCAAGGTGGGTAAAATGAGGACCCAGATTATTGGGGGAAAGAGGCTGATTCCTCTGACTAAAACTGCTTAGAGAGGGATGTATAAAAATTAAATAAATAAATAAATAAATA
Organism: Pituophis catenifer annectens; assembly: GCF_029215685.1. NCBI lineage: Eukaryota > Metazoa > Chordata > Lepidosauria > Squamata > Colubridae > Pituophis > Pituophis catenifer. Next base: position 5,256,216 of record NW_027256890.1, read on the forward strand.
AATAAATAAATAAATAAATAAATAAATAAAATGTAAAGCACTGTGAAGTGGTATATAAGTCTAAGGGCTTATATACCCAAAGCTCCTATTTTGCAAGTGTTTAATGTTCTACTGATAGCAATAGCAATACCTATGAAAGTTTTCACTTAAACTTGTCTGGGGAAGAAAAGTTTCCCGGAATAAGCTTCCTCTAATGGAGCTTTGGGTTTCCTCTGGTCCATTTCTTTCAATGGCAAAAGCTTCTCCTGTGAATCCTGTGAGTTTCCTGCCCGTCAAAATCCATTTCTGACAAGTCGGCCTGCGCTAACCTCACAAATTAGCATGCTCCAAGCAGACAGCTCAGCGAGAGACCCCTTTTTCAGAATTATGGCTTCTCTGCAGGATCATTAAAATATCTGTTGCAACAACTGAGCCATTAGATCAAAGTGGAAAAACTCATTTTTCCTCTTGCTCACCCCACCTACAGAGGCCAACATTTTAAACACTTGTGTTTAGAGGAGGAGGGAGGGAGGAGGTGTTTCTCCAGACCTAGATTTTTTTGGGTTTGTTTTTTGTTTTGTTTTTTTGTTTTTTAATCTCTCGGTGCCAGACTGAACAGCCCTCTTTCAAATCCGAGCGATAAGACTTTCAAAGTCTTTTGAGACGCAGATAACACCACTGATCTGGAAAGGGAGAAGATGCGTCGAGGTGAGAAGAAGACGCGCTGAACCTTGCTTTTGGGGGGGCTCTGGGTGCTTTGGTCACGGGGCCGTAGCCTCGCATCTCTTCGAGCAACTCTCCAGCTTTGCTGCGATGTTCCAATGCAGGTAAGTCCTCGATTTATGACCGCAACGGAGACCAGAATTTCCATTGCTAAGTGAGACGGTTGCAAAATGAGTTTTGCCCCATTTGAGAACCTTTCCTGACACAGTTCTTAAATGTGTATACACACACACATATGTCTGTGTATACATATGTGTGTGTGTGTGTATATGTGTCTATATGTGTGTGTGTGTGTCTGTGGATGGATGGATGGATGGATGGATGGATGGATGGATGGATGGATGGATAGATAGATAGATAGATAGATAGATAGATAGATAGATAGATAGATAGACAGATAGATAGATACAAATACACACAAAGCCTTAGTAAGACCACATTGAGAATAAGAACACACCTAGTTGACTCAGCCTTCCATCCTTCCGAGGTGGGTAAAATGAGGACCCAGATTGTTGGGAGCAAGAGGCTGACCCTGTAAACCGCTTACAGAGGCCTGGAAAGCACTGTAAAGCAGTGTATAAGTCTAAGGGCTATTCCTATTGTTCTTTTTTTCCCTTCCTTTTCCTTCCTTCCTTCCTTCCTTCCTTCCTTCCTTCCTTCCTTCCTTCTCCTTCCTTCCTTCCTTTCATAACTCTGCCCACCACCAGGAGTTCATTCCTGATGGCTCAAGGTTGACTCAGCCTTCCAACCTTTCAAGGTGGGTAAAATGAGGACCCATATTGTTGGGGACAAGAGGCTGACTCTGTAAGCCGCTTAGAGAGGGCTGTAAAACCCTTCCTTCCTTCCTTCCTTCCTTCCTTCCTTCCTTCCTTCCATCCATCCATCCATGGTGTGCAGTGGTTAGAATGCAGTATTGCAGGCTAACTGCTTCTCATTGCCAGGAGTTTGATCCTGACCAGCTCAAGGTTGACTCAGCCTTCTATCCTTCCAAGGTGGGTGAAATGAGGACCCAGATTGTTGAGTGCAATAGGCTGACTCTGTAAAAACCGCTTAGAGAGGGCTGGAAAGCACTGTGAAGCGGTATATAAGTCTAAGTGCTATTGCTATTCACCTTCCTTCCTTCCTTCCTTCCTTCCTTCCTTCCTTCCTTCCTTCCTTCCTTCCTTCCTTCGCACAATGATTAGAATGCAGTATCAGAAGCTAACTCTGCCAACTGCCAGCAGTTCGAGTCTCACCAGGCTCAAGGTTGTCTCAGCCTTCCATCCTTCCGAGGTGGGTAAAATGGGGAACCAGATTGTTGGGGGCAAGAGGCTGACTCTGTAAAACTGCTTAGAGAGAGCTGGAAAGCACTGTAAAGCGGCATATAAGTAAGTGCAATTGCTATTGCTATCTCCTTTTCTGCACAAAGTAAGGGAAAAACACCGGTGGGCCCTAAAAGAAGCAGCAGCAATTTTTCCTCTTAAAAAAAAAAAAAAAGGAAGACTTCCCTTTCCTTCCTGCTATCCCAAAAACTGAACAATCATAGTTCATCAGACCGCTCCGTTTTGCAGCAAACCCAAGCCCTGATATGAATTACAAATACAGATACTGTCTCGAGGAGAAGCAGCTGAAAATTTATATAGCAGCGGGAAACCGCACGGGTAGCAATAGGGGATGCTAAAAATTTTTTTTAAAAAAACCCAAACTTTTCCAGCCTCTGGGTCTCCCAGCTGGGGCTCTGCTTAACAACTTGCAAGGAGGGTGGGGAGTTGGGGGGGAGGGGGAGAGAATTCCCTCCCCCCATATCAATTAGCCACCTCAATTAATCAGCTTCGGTAGCTTTTGTTCTTTCAATCTTTATTGATTAGCCCTTGGGCCGTATCAAAGTGCAGAATTCCAGAAACAAATTAATACTAAAATCGGATGAAAGCCATTTAAAATGGAATTGGAATATAATACGATTTTAAATGAAATTGGAATAAAATGCAGTCTGAAATGAAACTGGGACAAAATGCAATAATTTAAGATATAGATGAAATAGGATAAAATTATATTTCGGTGCCACCCTTGCAATCTACCCCAATTAGCAACCTCAATTAATCAGCTTTGGTGGCTTTTGTTCTTAAAGGAAGAAGCATCAGGTTCTCACGATTCCAGAGCTGGCTTTCTTGGTTGCATAGGGGTGGGAGGTGTACGATGGGGGGGGTGGGGACATTCAAGCAGACATCCACTCTGCAAACTTTGTCCTTTTGACCCCAGAAGGTGGGAAACAGAGTTCCTTCCACCGAGCCAACAACCACTCTGATATCTAAATTAGCTAAATTAGCATCCAGTTTTGGTCCCCATGCTATAAAAAAGATGTTGAGACTCTAGAAAGATTGCAGAGAAGAGCAACCAGGATGCTGAGGGGACTGGAGGCTAAAACATACGATGAACGGTTGCAGTCTTTCAATATTTGAGGGGCTGCCACAGAGAGGAGGAAGGGGGTCAAACTATTTTCCAAAGCACCTCAAGAACAGAGAAAGAATAATGGATGGAAACTGAACAAAGAGAGATTCAACCTGGAAATAAGGAGACATTTTCTGACAGTGAGAACAATCAACCGATGGAACAGGAGTTGCTTTCAGAAGTTGTGGGAGCTTCATCACTGGAGGCTTTCAAGAAGAGACTGGACTGCCATCTGTCGGAAATGGTGTAGGGTCTCCTGCTTGGGCAGGGGGTTGGACTAGATGACCTACAAGGTCCCTTCCACCTCTATTAATCTGAATCTAGCTAAGATGATCAAAGGCCTGGAGGCTAAAACATACGATGAACGGTTGCAGGAACTGGGCATGGTTAGTCTAGTGAAGAGAAGGACCAGGGGAGACAGGATAGCAGTCTTCCAATACTTGAGGGGCTGCCACAGAGAGGAGGGGGTCACTCTATTCTCCAAAGCACCTGAAGTCCAGACAAGGAACAATGGATGGAAACCGATCAAGGAGAGATTCAACCTGGAAATAAGGAGGAACTTTCTGACAGTGAGAACATCAAACCATGGAACAGAAATTGCCTTCAGAAGTTGTGGGAGCTTCATCACTGGAGGTTTTCAAGAAGAAACTGGGCTGCCATCTGCCAGAAATGGTATAGGGTTTCCTGCTTGGATGGGGGGTTGGACTAGATGACCTACAAGGTCCCTTACAAGGATGTAGTATTCTAGGTGTGGTCTTACTAAGGCTTGATAGAGTGGTATTAGTACCTCACTTAATCTTGATTGTATCCCTCTGTTAATGCAGTTTAGGATGGCATTAGCTTTTTGGCTGCTGCTGCACACTGCTGATTCGTATTTAATTGGTTGTCCATTAAGACTCCAAGATCCCTCTAGTGAAGTCCAACCTCCTGCTCAAGCAGGAAACCCAATTCCGTTCCAGGCAAGTGGCTGTCCAATCTCTTCTTGAAAACCTCCAGTGTTGGAGCAGCCACAACTTCTGAAGGCAAGCCGTTCCACTGGTTGATTGTTCTCACTGTCAGGAAATGTCTCCATAGTTCTAGGCTGGATCTCTCCTTGATTAGTTCCCATCCGTTGCTCCTTGTTCTGCCTTCAGTCGGGGGCTTTGGAGAACAAGGGAAAGGAATAAGAAATAAGGAAAAAGGCCATCTTCTAATTTTGCATGAGACAAGACCTTGCCTCTAGAATCCATAGGTCGTTGAATCATCGAAAACACGTCCAAGCAGGTGTTCTCAAAATTGTCACCTGCTTACTGGCCTAATACAGACATCTACTGGATCTCCATGGAAACCAGATCTCCTGGTCTTCAAGCCACATCTCACTTCAATATTTCAGCATTCTCCTTCGGTAGCCCTGTTTCTCCCATCGCCACTGTTGTGAGTGAATGGAACAATGGAGTCCATTGTGTATCAAGCAGTGTTTCTCAATCTTTATGATCCATATTTCTAAAATGAATTTTCATCAAAATACAAGGTAGGAAAATAAACGGGAAGGGGGGGAAAAACCAGGGGAAGGGAAAAGGGAAGAAGAGAAAATATGCGGCAGGAACAGTGGTGGGATTCCAAAAATGTTACTACTGGTTCTGTGGGGCGTGGCTTGGTGGGTGTGGCTTGGTAGGCATGGCAGGGGAAGGATACTGTGAAATCTCCATTCCCTCCCCACTCCAGGGGAAGGTTACTGCAAAATATCCATTTGCACCCCACTCCAGGGGAAGGGAAGGATACTGTAAAATCCCCATTCCCTCCACATTCCAGGGGAAGGTTACTGCAAAATCCCCATTCCCCCTCCCCTCCAGGGGAAGGTTACTGCAAATCTCAATTTCCACCCTGCTCCAGGGGAAGGCTACTATAAAATCTCCTTTTCCACCCCACTCCAGGGGAAGGTTACTGCAAAATCTCCATTTCCACCCCACTCCAGGGGAAGGGAAGGATACTGTAAAATCTCCATTCCCTCCACACTCCAGGGGAAGGTTACTGCAAAATCCCCATTTCCTCCAGAATCCAGGGGAAGGATACTGTAAAATCTCCATTCCCTCTCCACTCCAGGGGAAGGTTACTGCAAAATCGCCATTTCCTCCCCACTCCAGGGGAAGGATATTACAAAATCTCCATTCCCACCCCATTCCAGGGGAAGGTTACTGCAAAATCCCCATTCCCTCCCGATCAGCTGGGACTCGGGAGGCAGAGAATAGATGGGGGCAGGGCCAGTCAGAATTTTTACTACCGGTTCTCCAAACTACTCCGCTACCGATTCTCCAGAACCTGTCAGACCGGTTGAAACCCACCTCTGGGTAGAAAGGGAAACAGGCACTAACTTCCAACTTCCAAGCACAGTAGAAGATAATAACATTACAAACTCAAATTTTTACTTTTATGCAATAGTTCAGGGGGTGTCAAACTCAAGGCCCGGGGGCCAGATCCGGCCCACAGGGGTACTTAGATCTGGAACTCACGAAGGACTGGCCCGTGGTGCTTCTGCTAGTGAAAATGGAGCACGCGACCCTCCCAAAAACACAAGAGCCCGTTTTTGCTGGCAGAGTACTCAGGCCGCCACAGGCACCCGCGACATGAGTGACATTGAGATGGCCACACCCTCCCTGGCCACGGCTCCCAAGGTCGAACACACAACGCTGCTGTAACCCTTAATGAAATCGAGTTTGACACCTTTGCAATAGTACCTACCAGGCAGTGGGTGGGCTGCTGGGGTTCACACAGGTTCGGGAGAACCTCTAGCTAAGATTCTGTGCAGTTCGGAGAACCTCCAAATCCCACTCCTGGCTTGCCCCACTCACCCCACCCAGGAGTCCTCAGGTGGCCCGTTTTGGATGCAGTTAAGTGCAGGGCGTACACAGAGGCTCAGGGAGGGTGAAAAACAGGCCCACCGGAAGTTCGGCAAGGCCGGAAACAAGCCTGTTTCCCACCTCCAGAGGGCCTCCGGAGCCTGGGGAGGCTGTTTTTGCCCTCCTGGAGGCTTAAGAAAAGCCTCTAGAGCCTGGGGAGGGCAAAAACATGTCGTCGTCCCCCGTCCCCGCAGTGCAGGAGGCTGACTAGGCCACACCCACCATGGCCACACCCACCCAGCCACCAGGCAGAGAACCCTTTGCTAAAAAAATTTTGAAGCCCGCCCCTGCTACCAGGGTATAAAACAGTGTTTCTCAATTTTAACCACTTTGAGATGTGAGGATTTCAACTCCCAGAATGCAAGGCTGACTGGAGAATTCTGGGAGCTGAAGCCCACAGGTCTTCAAGCTGCTTTGCTTAGCAGACCAATGGACTCTACTGTTCCCATCACATCCGTAAGTGTGTCACGATGGAAGACCATGGAAGAGCTGCAAAAAGACTGAGTCAGGAAAAAGTGTGCAAAAAGAATGAATGGATGGATGGATGGATGGATGGATGGATGGATGGATGGATGAATGAATGAATGAATAAATAAATAAATAAATAAATAAATAAATAAATAAATAAATAAATAAATAAATAAATAAATAAATAAATATTTTTAACAAGACCTCTTCAGGAAACACATATTGCATTCCCTCAGCAAGAAAACCATTTTTCTGGCACTGCTCAGCTCTTCCATTTTGCACGAGGCAAATCCTTCTGGGAAATGGCAGTTTCTCTTGGCTTATTTATTTATTTATTTATTTATTTATTTATTTATTTATTTATTTATTTTAAGCGCATCAGATGAACATCTGAAAAACTCAGCGGGCTGATCTAGGATCTCCCTCAAGTTGCTGGCACGTCGCTGAAAAAAGCACCTGGAGAATTTGCTGGTTGTTATTCGAAGCTGTTTACGATTCCTCAAGGACTCTTCCGGTTCGGAAAGACGCAGTTAGGATTACATTACTGCCACCTCTGAGTAACGTAAAGCTGCGTTTGGGATGGCTTTGAAGAAAGGGTTTGTGACAGGGGCCGTGTCTGAGAAAATGTCCCGTGCCGTCAGTCACACTGCGGAGAAATGATACTGAGGAGCGATGATGGCTCTGAAATTTCTACAAGAGTCTACGTCTCTCAGGATAACCAGAGGAGGCACAGCTGGAATGGAATGGAATGGAATGGAATGGAATGGAATGGAATGGAATAGAATAGAATAGAATAGAATAGAATAGAATAGAATAGAATAGAATAGAATAGAATAGAATAGAATATTGAATGGAATGGAATGGAATGGAATGGAATAGAATAGAATAGAATAGAATAGAATAGAATAGAATAGAATAGAATAGAATAGAATAGAATAGAATAGAATAGAATAGGCAGAGCAGAAGAGAGCAGAAAATGGAATGGAATGGAATGGAATGGAATGGAATGGAATAGGATAGGATAGGATAGGATAGGATAGGATAGGATAGGATAGGATAGGATAGGATAGGATAGGATAGGATAGAATAGAATAGAATAGAATAGAATATAGAAAATGGAATGGAATAGAATAGAATAGAATAGAATAGAATAGAATAGAATAGAATAGAATAGAATAGAATAGAATAGAATAGAGGAGGGGACAGGAGGGGAGGGGAGGGGAGGGGAGAAGAGAAGAGAAGAGAAGAGAAGAGAAGAGAAGAGAAGAGAAGAGAAGAGAAGAGAAGAGAAGAGAAGAGAAGAGGAGCTGGAAGGGACCTTGGAGGTCTTCTAGTCCACTCCCCTGCTTAGGCAGGAAATCCTACACCACTTCAGACAAATGGTTATCCAATTTTTCCTTAAAAACTTCCAGTATTGGAACATCCACAACTTCTGGAGGCAAGCAGTTCCACTGGTTAATTGTTCTCACTGTCAGAAAATTCCTCCTTATTTCCAGGTTGAATCTCTGCTTGATCGGTTTCCATCCATTATTCCTTGTCTGGCCTTCAGGTGCTTTGGGGAATAGCTTGACCCCCTTCCTCCTCTCTGTAGCAGCCCCTCAAATATTGGAAGGCTGCTATCCTGTCTCCCCTGGTCCTTCTCTTTACTAGAACAGCCAGGCCCAGTTCCTGCAACCGTTCATCGTAGGTTTTAGCCTCCAGTCCCCTCATTATCTCTGTTGCTCTTCTATAAGTTCTACAAAGATCTGGAGAACATTTTAGCTTCAGTCAAATGGAGATGAAAGAAGTACAAGTAGTCCTTGACCTACAACAGTTCGTTCAGTCACCTCAGTTACAACGGCACTGAAAAAAGCAACATGTTTTCCACACTTACTTGCAGCCTCCCCATGGTCACGGGATCGAAATTCAGACGCTCGACAACTGATTCATACTTATGACGGCTGCAGCGTCCCCAGGTTTCACATGATCCCCTTTTGCGACCTTCTGACAAGCCAAGTCCATGGGGGAAATCCAGATTCACTTAACAACCATGTTAGTAACATCATAATTGCAGTGATTCATTTAACAACTTTGGAAAGGAAGGCTGTAAAATGGGGCAAAAGCTCACTTAATGACCATCTCGCTTAGCAAACACACCTTTTGATCTCAATTGTGGTCGTAAGTAGAGGACTTCCTTGCCTTTCATAGGCAAAATGTGTGGGTTTCAGGGGGTCTTTTCCAACCAAGGACAACTGAGTTGGCTTCTCTGGATTTCTAGCCAATATTTCCAAGGGATGTCACCATAAGGTTGGACTAGATCCGTGATGGCGAACTTATGGCACGCAGAGTCATATCTGTGGGCACGCGAGCGTTGCCCTAGCTCAGCTCCAGCACACATTCGCGCATCGGCCAACTGATTTTCAGGCCTTCCCAGCCCACCGGAAGTCAGGAAATGGGCTGTTTCCAGCCTCCGGGGGGTGGGGAACGCCATTTTCCGCCCTCCCCAGGCTCTTAGAAAGCCTCTGGAGCCTGGGGAGGGTGAAAAAACGGGCCTTCCAGTCCCACCAGAAGTTGGAAAATGGGCCATTTCTGGCCTCTGAGGGGGGGAAAGGCCGTTTTCGCCCCTCCCCAGGCTCCAACAAAGACTCTGGAGCCTGGAGAGGGAGAAAAACGGGCCTTCCAGTCCCATCAGAAGTTGGGAAATGGGCCGTTTCTGGCCTCTGAGGGGGGGGGGAAGGCCGTTTTTTGCCCTCCCCAGGCTCCAAGAAAGACTCTGGAGCCTGCGGAGGGCGAAAAATGGGCCTACTGGGCCCATTGTGCCACTGCATGACAAAAGCAAGGGGAGCATGGGGGGAGGTCATGCCTGCGTGCACGGGGGGGGGGTGCATTGAATTATAGATGTGGGCATGCGCGTGCATGATCCCCACACACTCCCCCTGCTTTTGGCACATGATGGCAAAAAGGTTTATTTATTTATTTATTTATTAGTTCAATTTATAATGCCGCCCTCCTCTGAAGACTCAGGGTGGCTTACAATGCACTTATAGCAATAGCCTTCATTCTTTTGTATATACCTGCTTATTAGGGCTTTTGCCACCCCCTAAGAGGTGTTCTTTTTTACATAAACTCAGTTTATTGCCCCCACAATCCGGGTCCTCATTTTACCTACCTTGGAAGGATGGAAGGCTGAGTCAACCTTGAGCCTGGTGAGATTTGAACTCGCATTAATTGCAGGCAGCTGGCAGCTAAGTACTACATAACAGCACTTAGTCCGCTGCACCACCAAGGCTGCACCACCAAGGTTAGCCATCATTGGACTAGATGGTCTCCGGAGTCCCGAGTTCAACCCTTAGATTGTAGGATTTAAAGCAAGAAAGCTTGAGGAAGCTGAGAGACAGATTTCATACGGTGTTCAGTTGCAATTTTTTTCCATCCCTAAAGACTGAAAGTGCATCGCGCACATAATTCACTCCACTAAACATCGATCGGTGAGAAGGATATTCTGATGATCCCGAAGATAAAAATGAGAGGAAGGGAAAGGGGATGGAAATCCTCTGCAAGGGTCATCTTGAGTGCACAGGGGTAGTCCTCGAATTACGACGGTTCGTTTAGTGACCGTTCAAAGTTACACTGAAAAAAAAGTGACTTATGACAATTTTCTTCACAGTTACGACCTTGGCAAGCATCCCCCAATGACCCACGTGATCAAAATTCAGAGGCTGGGCAAATTGGTTCATACTTATGACCGTTGCTGTGTCCCAAGGTCATGTGATTCCCCTTTTGCAACCTTTGGACAAGCAAAGTTAATGGGGAAGCCTGATTCACTTAACAACTGGATTACTAATTTATCTAGTCTTCCTCCTCCTCCTCTCTGCAAACCTCACTCCGTGTTTAGCATGGATGATGTTTGGAACATGAGACAGCTGCAAGAAAACAACCAAGCTCAAAGAGCACCATAGACCCCACCGTTATCTTCCTCCCCCTCCTCCTCCTCCTCCTCCTCCTTAAAGCACACTTCCTTGTAGCACTGATGATATTACCTAGTTTGACAATGAAACATCTGCAAGAAAACCATCAAGCTCAGAGAGCACCAAGGACCCCACAGTCCTTCTCCTCCTCCTCCTTAAGTCCCACTCTCTTCTAGCACTGATGATGTTACTTAGTTGGGTCATGAAACGTCTCAGAGAGCACGAAGGACCAGGGGTGAAATCCAGCAGGTTCTGACAGGTTCTGGAGAACCGGTAGCAGAAATTTTGACTAGTTCGGAGAACTGGCAAATGCCACCTCTGGCTGGCCCCAGAGTTGGGTGGGAATGGAGATTTTGCAGTATCCTTCCCCTGGAGTGGGGTAGGAATGGGGATTTTGCAGTATCCTTCCCCTGGAGTGGGGAGGGAATGGAGATTTTGCAGTATCCTTCCCCTGTTACGCCCACCAAGCCACAACACGCCCACCAAGCCACAGAACCGGTAGTCAAAAAAAAATTGAATTCCACCACTGCCAAGGACCCCACAGTCCTCCTCCTCCTCCCCCTTCCCCTCCTGGGAGGGCAAAACTCACTTAGCAACAGAAAGTTTGGGCTCAACTGTGGTTGTAAATCCAGGACTCCCTGTAATTTGACAGAACACACAAAGTGTAATTGAGTTCTCAAAGCTGATCCGTACGAGTTTCTCCTACCCAGATATCCAGAGAAGACCTACACAGCGTAAAATTTCCCCCTTGTAATGGCCTGGATACAATTCCCACATGACAGCAGCCCTGATAGGTAACGCGAAGAACCAAAATCCATGAAGTGAAAGCATCCATGCATTTCCTTCCAAACAAGTCTGCCTGCAAGACCGAGCGAGCCATAATTTCTTTCCCCCCCCCGCCCCCTCTGCTTTGCCAAAGCAAAGAGCCGTTGAAAGATTAAGGAAATAAGACTTGTAAATGCATTCTGCACCAGTCTAAGTGCTACATAAATACTGAGCATTAATAGTTCAACCTATAAACGCTCTATAAATTAAGAGACCCATTTGCAGTGTTGGGAATTGTAAATTAATCCCAGCACTATATCAGAAGGGCCGGGAGGGGAGGAAGGAAGGAAGAGGCAGGACATTGCAGTCAGCTGAACAAGCCAAAACGGCTTGTTCACCTGTTGGCATCTCCTAGATCAGCAGTCAACAACTGGTGGTCCGTGGACCACTGGTGGTCCTCGAGAAAATTTTGGTGATCTGCAGAAAAGTTATTTGCATTTTTTATATTGCACTAAATCAGGGGTCCTCAAACTAAGGCCCCTGGGCAGGATAAGTGCAATGAACGTTTGTGTTGCTGCAGAGAGTCTTCCTCCTTCGGGGTCTTTTTATGTGGGTCGGAGGGGGGCAGAAATTCCAACTTGGGGTCTGCTTCGGCCACCTGGTCTGGGCTTTGGGCAAAGGCTGGAGGGAAGCACTGCTGGTGGCGAAGAGCTGGAGGGCCTTGTTCCAGTGGGACTGCCTCATGTCCTTGAACTGGCTGACCATCTCAGTCCGCTGAGCCTCCAGGCGCCAATACCTGGCCTTGCACTCCCGCAAGTCTTCCCTCTGCTTGGAAAACCTATGCTCCTAGTCCTCAGTGAGATGCTTCTCCTGAGCCTCCTTCTCAGTCAGACCCAATTTGAACTGAGCCAGCTGTTTTGCCAACTCTTTCTCATGGTGGCTGCTTAGCTCCAACAACTGCTTCCTGTTGGGGGTTCTAAGGAGCTTGGGGAGGCGAGGAGTGGCTGGGAGGGGAGGGGCGAGTAGAGGCTGGCGAGGCGCCCCTCCACATGAGTGACATAGAGTTGGCCATGCCCACCCAGTCACATGCCCATCAACCACACCCACCCAGCCGGTCATTAGGCAGATCATATTAGTGGTCCGCAGGATTTAAAATTATGAATTTAGTGGTCCCTGAGGTCCGAAAGGGTGGTGACCCCTGATCTAGTTGATGATGTGATCTGGTTGATGTGATGAAACTTTTGCAAGAAAACAACCAAGCTCAGAGACCTCCTCTGATTTCAAATTGAAAAAGCATCAAGATGGGGTCCCCTCTCCCACAACAGACACCCCCCACTCCCATTTTCCTCCTAACGCAACGGGACGACTGCGAAACCAACTTAACGTTTTACAGCTCGCAACTCGCTCATTTCAGATTTGGAGGCCCAGATCTCCTAAACAGATATATATATATTTCCCCCACTTCCTCCTAAATCTGGGCAAAGACACTGGAGCATGAATATTCCCCTTTTTACGAGGCCCGGGAGTTTCAGCATCGCAAAATCATTGTGTCCAGCTGTACCAGCTGCAGCTCGCAAAATGCGCCAGGCCAAAAATGGAGACTGGAATGGAAAAATGATGAACAACTTGGCAGCAATTTGCCCACAATGGAGACGCACAAGTCTGAGTGTTAAAAAAAAAAAAAAAAGTGCGTTTTTGCACAAAAAGTCATCTCCAGATCTTTAAACCATCCACTATTTGCGAATACGTGTCTGGATCTCAGGTAGATTTGTGACCCATGTATCTGCCCATGTGTGGCTGTATGTACAGGTAATCCTTACTCACCAGTTTGCTTAGTGACTATTACAATGGCACAGAAAAAAATGATCGATCTATCTATCTATCCTCTCCATCCATCTCTCTCTCTCTCTCATCTCTCTCCATCCATATTTCCAGCCATGTATCTTCTGTCTGCCTGTCTATTTCTATGTCTGTCTGTCTGTCTGTCTGTCTGTCTGTCTGTCTGTCTGGCTATCTATCTATCTACCTATCTATCTATCTACCTACCTACCTACCTACCTACCTACCTACATCTATCTATCATCTATCTATCTATCTATCTATCTATCTATCTATCTGCCTGCCTGCCTGCCTGCCTGCCTACTACATCTATCTATCTATCTACCTACCTACCTACCTACCTACCTACCTATCTATCTATCATCTATCTATCTATCTATCTATCTATCTATCTATCTATCATCTATCTATCTATCTATCTATCTATCTATCTATCCTCTCCATCCATCTCTCTCTCATCTATCTCGATCTATCTCCATCCATATTTCCAGCCATGTATCTTCTGTCTGCCTGTCTATTTATTTATTTACATCTACCTACCTACCTACCTACCTACCTACCTACCTATCCTGTTTCCCTGAAAATAAGACCCAACTGGAACATAAGTCCTAGCATGATTTTTCAGGATGCTCATAATATAAGCCCTACCCCCAAAATAAGTCCCAGTTAAGATTGTCAGCCAGATGGGTGCATTTAGTACCTTATTTCCACCAAAATAAGACCTAACTGGAAAATAAGCCCTAATGAGTCTTTTGGAGCAAAAATTAATATAAGACCTGGTCTTATTTTCGGGAAAACATGGTATCTATCTATCTGTTTGTCTGTCTGCCTGCCTGCCTGCCTGCCTGCCTGCCTGCCTGCCCATACAGGATAAATTGCCACTATCAAGTCAGTTTAATCCCAGCCTTTTTCCCAGGCATCTGAAACACTCCTTTCTATAGTATCCCCATAACACCTCTGCGAGGTAGGCCAGTGAGCTGCCACGGCAGAAGGTGACCCTCTCCCCTGCTCTTCCTAGTCCTACTCCAACTCTGTACAGGTAGTCCTCGACTTATAACAGTTCATTTCTTTCATAAGTGATTGTTCAACGTTACAACGGCACTGAAAACAGTGACTTATGATCATTTTTCACAGTTACGACCATTGCAGCATCCCCATGATCATGTGATTAAAATTCAGAGGCTTGGCAACTGGTTCATACGTGTGACTCTTCCTGTGTCCCAAGGTCATGTGATCCCCTTTTGTGACCTTTTGTGAACGAAGCCAAGGGAAAAGTGTTCTGACTCAGCTCCCCAAAGACGACAAACCCTCTGAAGTTAACTCAAAGATTCCTTTATTAGGAGCCCCGGCAAAAAGTTTCTCTCTCAACACTGGCTAACAAGTCCGTCTGGCGAGAAGAGTTGTCTGCCGCACCTATTCATCTCTGCCCCCTGCCTTTTATCCCCAGAACTAGGATGGGGCCTCGCTAGCAGCAGTGGCTCTTCCATCCCAAGGACCGGCCCATAGATTCCCACTGCTCTCCTCTCCTCTGCCTTCTGCACATCTGTGCATCAGGCACTGGACCCAGCTGCTCCTCCTCTTCCTCATCAGCCACCTCCAGACCTGGGGCTGTTGACTCTCCGTCTGAGGGCTGATGAATGGTCCAGGCTCCGCCTCTCTCTCTCTCTCTCTCTCTCTCTCTCTGCCAGCTCCATTCCCTCTTCCCACTCGGAACTCCCAGGTTGCCCTGATGCTGACTCTGACTCCCACGCCTCCTCCTCCTCCTCCTCTTATTCGGCTGCTGGAGGGGCCCAGCAGCCAACAGGCCACAACAGGAAGCCGGATTCACTTAACAACCTTGACTAACAATTAACAACTGCAAGGATTCACTTAACAGCTGTGGCAAGAAAGGGCGTAAAACAGGGGGGAAACTCACTTAATAACTGTTTCGCTTAGCAACAGAATTTTTGGGCCCCATTGTGGTAGTAAGTTGGGGACTACCTGTACGGACATACCAAGACAGAAAGGGACGAGAGAGAGAGAGAGAGAGAGAGAGAGAGAAAGAGAGAAGAGAGAGAGAGAGGGAGAGAGAGAGAGGGAGAGAGAGAAAGAGAGAGAGAGAAAGAGAAAGAAAGAAAAAAAGAGAGAGAGAGAGAAAGAGAGAGAGAGATTTCTTCAGACACATATTTGTAATTTTCTGGCTCTGCTCTGAAGCTATGGATAGTCATTTCTTTTAAAAATGAGCTTTATTCCCTTGGTTCATTTTAGTTGTAATGATAAAAAACAGAGGCATTATGAACCCCACCTTCCTGTTCTCCACCCCCACCCTCCAACCCGAAAAAGCCATCCTTTATTATCAGGATGAAAAATTGCAATAATTTAGAAACAGCCTTGTAGAAATCATGGATAAATAACTGGGGGCGAGATAGGGGAAGCAAAGGAGAGAGGGAGAGAGCAGGAGAGAAGCCAACTGGCGGATTTTAAAGGAGGAGTAAAGAGGGGAAAACCCTGGATTTGAGTACATTATATTTAAATGTACAAGCTTCAAGGCTTGCCTTCACTCAAGATGCCAATCCCCATCATCCTCAACCACTGTACAATCAAATACTCTAGATCCCATCATCCTCCATCACTATCAAGTCAAGTGCTTATGAAAGTTCTTAACAAAATATATATATTCGGTCCAGATCGGGGTCCCCAAATTCTTAAGATCACCGCCTCCTTTGTGAGGTTTCAGATTGTTCTCTGATTATATGAAAATAATATAACCAACATGTATTATACGAAAATAGCTGAATACCTTTTTTAACTAATTAACTCTTTAAAAGGCCTGGAGAATAAAACGTACGAAAAACGGCTGCAGGATTTGGGTTCGGCTAGTCTAAAGAAATGAAGAATTAGGGGTGAGATGATAGCAGTATTCCAGTATTTGAGGGGCTGCCCCAAAGAGGAGTGGGTCAACTTATTTTCCAAAGAAAGAGAGAGAGAGAGAGAGAGGAGAGAGAGAGAGAGAGGAGAGAGAGAGAGAGAGAGAGAGAGAGAGAGAGAGAGAGAGAGATTTCTTCAGACACATATTTTGTAATTTTCTGGCTCTGCTGTGAAGCTATGGACGGTCTTTTCTTTTAAAAATGAGCTTTATTCCCTTGGTTCATTTTAGTTGTAATGATAAAAAACAGAGGCATTATGAACCCCACCTTCCTGTTTTCCCCCCACCCCCCAGCCCAGGACAAGAGGGCAGGGCAAGAAACAATGATTGGAAATTAACCAAAGAGAGAAGCAACCTAGAATTAAGGATTAGGGCTCAGTCTTGACATTGAGAGTGGAATTTCACCAGCCCAAACATCTCAGCATTTTCAAAAACACCTCGGCTGCACATGGAGGGGACCGTGGGGGTACGGCTAGGGGGGACCAAGGGGTCAGTTCTGTATTAATGCACGGAAACTTCAGAGTCCACCTGACTCTACTGCAATCAGCATCTCTTAATAAAAGTGCCTTTGCACCAAATGGAGTCGAGAGTTTCACTTCCCTAAGGGATCAGATTGAGGCAGGCCTGACACTCATCTACTAGGAGAAAAGGCTGGATTTTATCTAGCCCCTGCAACCATACAGCCAAGAATCTAGGTAAAATCCATATCTATTTACTCCACTCCTGTTTGCTATTTCTTTGGCCACTAAGATCGCAATGCCGTTAACATCACTCATGGAGGTGCCGCTTAATCCAGATACCTTGTTAAGGATGGCACAGCAAGGCGCTGCCAAATTGGGTTCATCTATCTGTCACAGCAAGCAAAAATCAGCGGGGATCGCTTCATTATGACTGTAAAAATAAACATTCTTCCTACCGTCCTTTGTGTTGCGGCAAAAAAAAAATGAAAGAAAGAAAGAAAAAAAGTTGCATTCCAGCAAAAATCCATGTTGACAGATGCATTGACCCAGCAATAAAAAAAAAATTAAAGTGATAAAACAAGTTAACATTACGGAGATTAAACAACAACAGGAGAGAAGCTGGAATTTAGCAACGTACCGAAGGTGAGGTTTATGGGGCAGAGAGAAAACCTGCCATCACTCAGAACTTCCTCAAGCTTTTCTGAAATCCAGAAAAGAGGCAGAAAACACATTAAGGCAGGTTCATGGATGTTCAGAAGATCACGTATGACCAAAATAAGCAGGAACCGCTACTCATTGAGCAAAAGACTGACTGTGCAAAGGATTTAGTTGAGAAAATTGACCCAGAAAGTAATGTGTTTACACCTCCAAATGAAATCTTCCTTCAAGTCTCAAAAATACCTCAAAAGAACATTTGAGTTAACTCTACCAAATCAAACCAGATGCCTTTCAGATCAATCTTAAGGACTGAGAATGGCCTTTTTCTTGCAAATCCGTTTGGAAGAAAATCAAATGGAGCTGCTCCCGTCGTCTTTCGCTGAAAGATTAGCGCATTTCGTTTTAAAGGGCCTTTAAAAATTTTTAAGTGCTCATCTCGTTGAGGAATCTAGGTTTTGGAGAGTGTGCCCCATCACCGCCCCAAAATAAAACACTGCGGCACCTTTTCAAGGGTTTGAGATTGCTGCAAAAAAAAAGTCCAGCAATAACAAAATGGAAAATTAGCTGGACTGTGCTGGACTTTCAGAGATGCAATTGGCCCATCCTTCACTCCACCAACCCCCCCCCCAACTCCCAATGCTTTTAAAGCAGGGGTATTGATGCTTTTGAAGGAGTGGTGCAGTGGCCTAGAGGTGAAGCTCTCACCTCACAATCAGGAGGCGGTGAGTTCGATCCTAGGTAGAGGCAGATATTTCTCTCTCTGAGAAATATATTCTCACAATGAGAATATATCTGCTGAACAAAACTCCACATTGGTGACAGGAAGGGCATCTGGTCAGTAAACACTCAGCTCCATTCAGTTGCCCAAGACTCCACCCCGCAAGGGATTATGGGGGTCTTTAAAAGAAGATGATGTTGATGATGATTGATGCTTTTGAAGGTTGGCGTTGAAGAAGACTCCAGAGAATACCATGGACAGCCAAGAAAACAAGCTGATGGATCTTCAAACACATCAATCCAGAGTTTTCACTCCAGGCACCAATGATCAGGCTCAAACTATCCTACTTGTGAGACACCTTGCGAGAAGATCCAGTTCTCTGTAGAAGAGAACCACCAGGAAACGGAAAAATTCATTTTACTGTGGTGATGGGTGCACTGTTAGAAGATCTGAAGGACCAAGTTAGGAACAGATCCACGGTGGAGAAAAATCTATCTAAGTGGTCACTATCTTGATGGCACTATAATTAATCCAACTGCAGAAGAACCTGGAAAAAATGTCCCAACTGATTAACCATTCCTCTATTTTTTGACCACGGTCAACCAAATCCATGCTTTCACTTGA